>NW_028261382.1:108286753-108314253 GCF_051295495.1 Thamnophis sirtalis | reverse complement strand
TGCATACTAGCGTCTGTGCGATGCTCCAGCTGCTCCTGGAGGATCGCACAGGCGCTGTATGCATCCTGCGCATGCGTGGAAGCGCAGAATCCGTCAAAACCGGGTAAGGAACGCGGGCGGGCGGGTGGGCCCTTCGCCATTCCTGGAAGTTACTTACTTCCGGGTTCGCTGACCAACCAGTTCGCAGGGACCGCCGCGAACCGGTTGAAACCCACCTCTGGTGTGGATACAGATGAGCTGTATTCAAGAATTGGTCTGGCAAAGGTTTTGTATGCCCTAGTTTGCAGTACTATGTTGCCGGAGAAGAAGCTTCGCAAAATTAGGTTAACAACTCTTAATGCCCTTTTGGCATTAGTTGATAGTTTCTTGAGTGGGATATAGTTTACTCCTTGTTTGTTGATTTAGTGTTAATCTCGGTGTTAATTTCAATTTATCTGGGTGCTGATTGCTGGCCAGAAGGCATTTTGGTCTTATTGTTTATCTCTATGTGCCTGTTGATGGCTTGCAGGAATTCTCTAGCTTGGCTTGGTCCACGATGGTCAGTTTCCCAGTTGAAAGTATGTTAGGTCTGTCTGTGTGTTGTGAAATTAACAAGTTTCCATCATGTCTTCTGACTGCTAGTCGGTGTTAAGTAAAATTAAGTAAAAAAATAAACAAGCATTATTTTGTATTATAAGTTTACAGTAATAAATCTTGTGAGATTTGTCTGAATGTGCTTCCCACCTCCCTCCCCAAGTAGGGAAGTAGGGAGAGTAGGAAATTCGCTGATTAAAATTCTGCTCTGGAGTCAGTCTTACAAAGTGCCCTTGAGGTTACCGTTGCCCAGCGTAGATGCAATTCTAAAGTTTCAGAAAGTTTCAGACAGTTTGGATTATCAGAATATTTCCCCTATCATTTGCACCTGGTGAATACTTACTCTGCTTTCTCAATTGTGTGAAAATAACACCCAGGTTGCTTAATTGTCCCCTTGGCATCTACAATAAAAGAAAACTCCTGGGACATTTTTGGGGGGGGGTTACCAAGGGGTAACCTTCACTGTCTTTCCAGGCTAAAATGCTCAGTGTTTCCGACTACTCTGTTGCATCAACTAAATTGTGAGGTTCTGTGGTTCAACACTGACTTGGAAGAAAGGTTTTGGATCTTGTGTGTGTGAGCACAGCATCTCTCCAGTTCTCCTTTGATGCAGCCAGACAGACAACCTGGGTGGGGATTGGAGGGGGGAACCACTGCTGGATGTAATGCAGGTGATTCTGCATTGCAGTCTAAGCTGTTGGGCTCCTGTGCTGCTCCCAATTCTTAACCAAGCCGGTGTTGAAGATCCCCATCTGGACTGCAGGCAATGCAAACTGATGGCTGTTCAGGCTGGACTACAGTGATCAGAAGCCCTAACTGTTGTTCCTCTGTTTCTTGGCCTTTCCTTCCATGTAGGGAAGGCAAGTCTCTCAGTGTCTGCCTTTTCCTTCTAGGAATTGGTCACTTCTCACTAGTCCCCTCTCTTTTTCCTTGGTTTTCTAAGATGTTTTCACATGAGAATGCCTTCCTATAATCTTCTCAAACACAGACTCTCCCCTTCCTTTCCCCTTCCCCTTGCCCTTCCCTCTCCACTTCTTCCTTCCCTTCGCTTCCCTCTCCACTTCTGCTTTCCCTCCCTCTCTCCCTTCCCTTATCTTCCATCTCCACTTCTTCTCTTCCCTTCCCTCTCCACTTCTTCCCTTCCCTCTCCACTTCTTCCCTTCCCTCCCTCTCTCCCTTCCCTTATCTTCCTCCTCCACTTCTTCTCTTCCCTTCCCTTCCTTCTCCACTTCGCTTCCCTCTCCTTCTTTCCCTCCCTCTCTCCCTTCCCTTATCTTCCATCTCCACTTCTTCTCTTCACTTCCCTCTCCACTTCTTCCTTCCCTTCCCTCTCCACTTCTTCCCTTCCCTCTCCACTTCTTCCCTTCCCTCTCCACTTCTTCTTTCCCTCCCTCTCTCCCTTCCCCTATCTTCCCCCTCCACTTCTCCTCTTCCCTTCTCTTCCTTCTCCACTTCTTCTTTCCCTTCTGTCCCTTCCTTTCCCTCTCCCCTTCTCCCTTCCCTTATTTTCCCTTTCTACTTCTCCTCTTCCCTTCCCTTTCTTCTCCACTTCTCCTTTCCCTTCTCTTCCTTCCCCTCTCCACCTTTCCATTCCCTCCCTCCTCTCTTCCCTTTTCTTCCCTCTTCACTTCTTCTCTTCCCTTCCCTTCCTTCTCCACTTCTCCTTTCCCTTCTCTCCCCTTCCTTTCCCTCTCCTCTTCTCCCTTCCCTTATTTTCCCTTTCCACTTCTCCTCTTCCCTCCCCTTCCTTCTCCACTTTTCCTTTCCCTTCTCTTCCTTTCCCTCTCCACTTTTCCGTCCCCTCCCCCTCTCTCCCCTTATCTTCCCTCTCCACTTCTCCCTTCCTTGCCCTGCCCCTACCCTTTCCTACCCTATCTCCTTTCCCTTCCTACTGCTTCCTTCCATTTTAACTTAGCCGCTTGCACAAATCCAGCCTTGGTTGTTAGATTATAGTTCAGAGGGTCACAGAAGATTGGGTTAAGTCCATAGAACATGGTTAATCATTTGCAACTATGTTTTATAAGAACAGGGCCGCTGCTTTGCACCCAACTTTGATAGATAGACTGGAGGGTTTTCAAGAAAAAGAGAAATGAAGCTGAAATCTGTCTGCTCGTGTTATATATAATCGCCATGAAACTTAAATCAATAGTAAATTGTAGAGGTTAAATCATATCAGTTTTCATTTACTAGCCTGCCTATATCTTCTGACAGGAGTTGGAATGGAAGGTCGTGTATAACAATTCCTTCCAGATGTCCGAAAAGCTCTTACTTTCTTTTCATAAAAGCGCACACCAAAAGTGATTTAAGAGATTAAAGCAGAATGACAGCAACCACAACGAAAAGATGACAAAGCGGTGGAGGTGGGAACTATAGAAACAGCAGGCTGGGGGATGGAAAAACAGAATGCTCAAATCATTTCTTTGCATCCACAGGGTGAAAAGTGCCATCCAGTAGCATGACATGTCTTTCAAAACAGGGACTTATTCTCTTCATGTTTTTCCAATTAAGGTGCAGCCACTAGCAATTTTATGTCCCTCTCTGATAGGGTTGCCTTTCCCTTTCTTGCCCTCCTCTTCTATTTCCATGTGAATGAATATGTGTAGGTAGGTAGGTAGATATGGTAGGTAGGTAGGTAGGTAGGTAGGTAGGTAGGTAGGTAGGTAGGTAGGTAGATATAGATAGATATATCGATGATACATAGATGGATGGATGGATGGATGGATGGATGGATGGATGGATGGATGGATGGATGGATGGATAGATAGATAGATAGATAGATAGATGATAGATAGATAGATGATAGATAGATAGATAGATAGATAGATAGATAGATAGATAGATAGATAGATATGGATGGATGGATAGAAGGATAGATGAATGGATGGATGGATAGATAGATAGATAGATAGATAGATAGATAGATAGATAGATAGATAGATAGATAGATAGATAGATAGATAGATATAGATGATACATAGCTGGATGGATGGATGGATGGATGGATGGATGGATGGATGGATGGATGGATAGATAGATAGATAGATAGATAGATAGATAGATAGATAGATAGATAGATAGATAGATAGATAGATAGATAGATAGATATAGATGATACATAGCTGGCTGGCTGGCTGGCTGGCTGGCTGGCTGGCTGGCTGGCTGGCTGGATAGATGATAGATGATAGATGATAGATGATAGTTGATAGATGATAGATGATAGATGATAGATGATAGATGATAGATGATAGATGATAGATGATAGATGATAGATGATAGATGATAGATGATAGATGATAGATGATAGATGATAGATGATAGATGATAGATGATAGATGATAGATGATAGATGATAGATGATAGATGATAGATGATAGATGATAGATGATAGATGATAGATGATAGATGTATGTATGTATGTATGTATGTATGTATAGATAGATAGATAGATAGATAGTTAGATAGATAGATAGATGATAGATGATAGTTGATAGATGATAGATGATAGATGATAGATGATAGATGATTGGATGGATGGATGGATGGATGGATAGATGGATAGATAGATGATAGATGATAGATGATAGATGATAGATGATAGATGATAGATGATAGATGATAGATGATAGATGATAGATGATAGATGATAGATGATAGATGATAGATGATAGATGATAGATGATAGATGATAGATGATAGATGATAGATGATAGATGATGATAGATGATAGATGATAGATGATAGATGATAGATGATAGATGATAGATGATAGGATGATAGATGGATAGATGGATAGATGATAGATGGATAGGAAAGATAGATAGGTAGGTAGGTAGGTAGATAGATAGATAGATAGATAGATAGATAGATAGATAGATAGATAGATAAAGGATGGATAGATGATACATAGATGGAGATTTCCAGTGTCTTTCTCCCAGCTTGGATTGAACCAGATGGATGTTTCTTCCCATGCCATGGTTTTTTTTAGGGTCCAACTCAAGAAACACTGTACCACAACCATTGGTAGTTACAGAGAACATAATAGAGCGGACTAACCTACAGACAAAATTTATATTTCACTGTCTAAGAAATTAATGCATTTTTCTACTTCATCCATCCAAAACGATATAGAACTGGAGGTGAAAACTTTCTAAATGCTTCTATGTTAACTAAGGAAAAGTTTCTCTGGCAACTGTAGAGAGGCCTACTTTTATTTCTTTGCTTGTTTAATTTGTGTACTGACAAATCACTAAAGGCTCACCACGGTTTACAGAAACTCAATTAAAAGATACAACCAGTTAAAACACCTGGGATAAGTATAATTTAAAACATAAAACCACAATACTAGGGGGGAAAAATAATAGTGGAAGATGAGGAGGAGAGGGGAGGGAGGGGGAGGAGAAGGAGAAGGAAGAGGAGGAGGAGGAGGAGGAGAGAGAGCCTCGGTGGCACAATGGTTAGATGACCCATCCTTCCGAGGTGGGTCAAATGAGGACCCAGATTGTTGGGGGCAATAGGCTGACTCTGTAAACCACTTAGAGAGGGCTGTAAAAGCATTGTAAAGCGGTATATAAGTCTAAGTCCTATTGCTATCAAAGGCTGAATCTTTTCCCATGTCTCAAGAGTCTTGGAAGGGAGCTGAAGATAAACCAGAAATCTCTCTCTCTTTTTTTTTCAGTTCGCTAAAGAGCAGCGCAGGAATTTAAAACCCGGACACTATCTTTTCCCAGGGGAGAAAAAAAACGGTGGAGAGGAAATTCAAGTCATATATTAAAGAAGCCCGGATTTTTTTTTTATTACTCGGCTGGGAGATTTATTACAGGACAAGCGTGGTGTGTCATTTTAGAATTCAGTGCCACTGATCAAGAAAATAAATTAAAATCCAAGAATCTTTGCACTCAGAGCAGTAATTCAGCAGGAGAGAAAGCAGCCGTGGTGGGAAACTATACACCCCACCTCCCCACTCCTAAAAAATGGCAAAGCATCTTGTTTGCTTTAGTTGGGCACAAATGAAACCTCAATTAATTTGGGGATATTTGTGTTAATAACTTAATTTATCGAGTCTAATTGTCCATCTGCTCCTCCGAGAGAGTGCTTCCAACTGTTTGGGGCTTCAAGGAAGCCTTTTCTTGCTTTGGTGCAAAGGAGGCGAGAACAGGATTTTGAAGAGAGGGACAGGCACAGTCACAGAGCCCAAGAGGAGGGGAGAAATGATCTTTGGACATTCTTGAGCTCCAAGTTCAATGAGCAACTCTGGCTTCAACTCTTCCTGATCTGCCCTGGTTATGACAATCTGCTTTGGTACTTAGACATTTGTGCTTCCCCTGAAGGACCGATCTTGTTGAAGGGGATGAATGGAGAGGCATCAAAATAAAACAGCTCTACGCTCAACCATAAATACAAAGAGGTTGAAAGTTGTGAAAAGAAATAATCCTCTTCTCTCCCTTCCTCCTTTTCTTCCTCCTGCTTCCTAGTCTGTCCTTCCTTCCTTCCTTCCTTCCCTCCTTCCTTTTCTCCCTCCCTCTTCCTGGTCCTTCCTTCCCCCCTCCCTCCATCCCCATAGCCTTTCCTTCCTTCCTCTCCTCCCTCCATCCCCATAACCCTTCCTTCCTTCCTTCCTGACCTCCATCCATCCCCATAGCCCTTCCTTCCTTCCTTCCTCCCCTCCCTCCATCCCCATAGCCCTTCTCTCCTTCCTTCCTTCCTTGCTTCCTTGCTTCCTTCCTTGCTTCCTTCCTTCCTCCCCTCCCTCCATCCTCATAGCCCTTCCTTCCTTCCTTCCTCCCCTCCCTCCATCCCCATAGCCCTTCCTTCCTTCCTTCCTTGCTTCCTTCCTTCCTTCCTTCCCTCCCTCCATCCCCACAGCCCTTCCTTCCTTCCTTGCTTACTTACTTCCTTCCTCCCCTCCCTCCATCCCCATAGCCCTTCCTTCCTTCATTCCTTCCTTCCTTCCTTCCTTCCTCCTCTCCCTCCATCCCCATAGCCCTTCCTTGCTTCCTTCCTTCCTCCCCTCCCTCCATCCCCATAGCTCTTCCTTCCTTGCTTGCTTGCTTCCTTTTCTCTCTCCCTCCTCCTAGTCCTTCCTTCGCCCCTCCCTCCATCCCCCTAGCACTTCCTTCCTTCCTTCCTTCCTTCCTTCCTTCCTTCCTTCCTTCCTTCTTTTCTCCCTCCCTCCCTCCCTTCCCCTGCTGTAGGAGAAGGAATAGCAGAAGCTGGGATGGAGTCAAAAGAAAAATCAGCTTACAGTCTCTAGGTAGCCACAAATGTTCTAAACCCAACCACTCTTGAATTCCATTGGCACACATCTAACACCAAGTTATTGCTAACCATTAGTTCAATAGATTTGTATGCATGGGCATGCGTAGTAATAAACCAACTTAATTTGGCCTTAATTTGACGTGTGGGCCTGATCTTCTGCCTTTGATTCTTCCTTCCTTCTGTTGGAAGAAATGTCCTTCTGGGTTCAGTTCCAAGTGGGGAAAAAGACACTGGAAACATGGAGGCTGCTTGGGAAGATGGTTTAATGGTAGACAGGATCACACAGTTTGAGGTCCCGGGGGGGGGGGGGGGGGGAGAGATGATCACATGCTTCCAGGTGTTGGCTTGAAGAAGAAGAGAGCGAGAGGAGGGGCTTGCTGGGTTTTTACAACTCTGTGTGGCCCCATCTCTCTGTTTCCTGTTCCTGTGTAAGAAATGTATTCTGATTGGTTGCCAGACTCCCATGGGGCCTTTCAGGGGCAACTCTCTAGGCTGAGTCAAGGTTTGGTTGAGTTCTCAGGTGCCATGGGGTGAGTTGGGTAAAGGGCTAATACTATCATGCCTTGATCCCATCACCCTGAAGCTGAAGGGGAGAACTCTTTATTATGTAGAATAGACTGGCTTGGGAATCTTGATGGCCCATTGACAAACGTCGGGGGAGGGCAGGAAGCTGGAGGGAGCTACTTTATCTTTAAAACATGTTTCTCCCTTTTCTCATCCAGGGAAATATAATATTCTGCCTTTTCAATATTTCTTAGGATATTTCATTTTTCTAGGAGTATTTCTAGGAGACGGCTGGGTGCTAACTTCCTACACTTCCTTCTTCTATCCGTCCATCCTTCCTCCCTTCCCCCATCCTCCCCCTCCTCCCTCCATTCCTCCCTCCCTCTTTCTTTCTTTCTTTCTCTTTCTTTCTTTCTTTCTTCGCCACTCCAGAATGAGCTCTGCATCAGTGTAATCCCATACATCATTTGGGTTTAGCAGCTTCAGGCTATTGATTGCCAGCTCAACTGTGGCATTTCGGAAAGTACTCTTACACATGTTTCCCTACTGGGAATTCCAAATTTTTACAGACTCACAAGTCGGCATTTTTCCCCCAATGAGCATTCTTGCCTTCCCATAACCCTTCCTTCCTTCCTTCCTTCCTTCCTTCCTTCCTTCCTTCCTTCCTTCCTTCCTTCCTTCCTTCCTTCCTTACCTCCATCCATCCCCATAGCCATTCCTTCCTTCCTTCCTCCCCTCCCTCCATCCCCATAGCCCTTCCCTCCTTCCTTCTTTCCTTCCTTCCTTCCTTGCTTCCTTCCTTCCTTCCTCCCCTCCTTCCATCCCCATAGCCCTTCCTTCCTTCCTTCCTTCCTTCCTTCCTGACCTCCATCCCCATAGCCCGTCCTTCCTTCCTTCCTTCCTTCCTTTCTTCCTTTTACAGGAATTTTTACAGACTCACAAGTCAGCATTTTTCCACCAATGAGCATTCTTGCCTTCCCATACCTCCTGATCCTCCTCCTCCCCCTTCCCTCCTCCCCCTCCTGTTTTGTTAGCATCCCACCTACGTGTTGCAAGTCTTAAAAAGGTGATGTGTCTCAGCAGCTTCCCTTCAAAAGCATCACACAGGTAATTTGCATGGGGCAGTGACAGGTTTAGTTGTACTTCCCTCTTATGCAGCTGAAGGGGAAAAATATGGCTGTAATTCTCAGGTAAGGCAACTGCAAGTCAGCTTCAGTTTATTTGGAAAAGGTTAAAGAGGAGAACCAGTAGCTGTTTTGAGGTTCCCAGTGTTGGAATAAATGTCCAACTGGGTTCAGTTCCAAGTGGGAAGAAAAACTGGAAATATGGAGGCTGATGCTGGTCTTGTTGTATTCGGGTCTTTTCCCATGCAAGATTGAGATTATCTTGGCAACGTTTCGGCGAGGTCTCACTCGCCATCTTCAGGCTGGCGTTTTCGGCTTAAAGCATGGTCGGAGCTGCCGTCTTTCTATAAATCTTGGTGGGGGTGTGTGGAGTGCTGGCTTTGTTTCAGTAAGTGGATTGATTGGCAGTGTGGTTGTATCATGATTGGTAGATTGGTGCTGATTGGTGCTGGCTGTGTGTCCGTTGTTTTTTCGTGTTGTAACGGCCTGGGTGGTGGGTTGGGCTCGTTTGTTGACTAGGGCTGGTTTCCAGATGTCTGGTAGGCGGGAGGTATCATCACGTTTATTCATGTTGTGGGAGTGTTTAGCCAACACTAGTGTAGGCTCTCCTGCCTGAGCAGGACTTGGACTGGAAGATATCCGAGGTCTAAATGTATTACAATTATCCTCTGATGCAGTGTCTTCCTTTAAAAATTGAGTAGGCTTCATTTACCTATTTCTTCATCATATTTACATGGCTTCCCTTGTCACGAAAAATGTGACTTTGGGCAACGTGCAATGAAAATGATGAAACGGATGTAAAAAAACAACAGATCAAGAAAATTAAAAATTCTGATTAAAAGATAAAGAGAGGACAGCAGATGTTAATAGCAGTGGAGCCACATTGCCAATTTACCATCCCCTTGGTAAGCCTGATGACATACTTAAGTTCCTTCCTCCCTCCCTCCCTCCTTCCCTCCATCCATCCTTTCTCTCCTCCCTCCCTCCCTGCCTTCCTCCCTCCCTCCCTCTATCCTTTTTCTCCATCCTTCCTCTCCTTCCTTCCTCCCTCCCTCCCTTCATCCTTTCTCTCTTTCCTCCCTCCGTCCCTTCCTCCCTCCTTCCTCTCCTCCCTCTCTCCTTTCCCTCCTTCCTTCCTTCCTTCATGCATGCATGCATGCATCTCCTAATCCATACAGCCATACAGCCAACCAACTAGTAAGAAAAACAAACCTTCCTGTTCCTGCTCTCGTGTCCATCTTTCCTGCTCTTTATCAACTTCCAACTATGGCATATTGTAATGGTATGTGAGAATGACCTTGAGAGACAGGAGGACAATGGTCAAATAAGAGGCAATGGAGCCCCCAGAAGGGCAAGGGAAGCGTCTCAGAAGGGACCCTCCCTAGTTTTTTGGACTATACAGGCAAGGTGGGAGAGATGTACTTTCAAACTTTGCACAATTCCATTAATATAATCTTACAACAAAGGGAGAGGCACTAATCCTCGGTGCACATCTTATCTGGATTAGCCCATAAGTACACATGGCTTGAAAAAACACCCCAGGACTTTATGACTTGATTTGCCAGAATGAAAAAGGTTCCCTGGCTGGATATTTGCACAAACTCACCCCATGCGCAAGGACGGTAAAAGAGGAGCAAAGTTTGATCACGTCTTTATCTCCTCCCTCTTATTTGCGGCTGCCATCTTGACTTTTCTGACCCCCTCTCCCCCTCCCTCCCCCAGCGTAGACATCCCTGCACAAGGAAGAGGAAAACCAGGGGGTGAAACTTCCATTCCCTTTTATCGTGCGTTGGAGAGAAAGAGCTGCAACCGCTGATACATTTTTGACATCGTTAGCACCGGCGGCAGGTTCAGGGGTTTAATGTTCCCCAAAGTGCAATGAAATGTGGGACATTATAAATTCTTTACAAGGCAAAAAAAAAGAAAAAAGGCAGCGACTGAGAGCAAATCTCACTTGAGTGCAAAGAGATGTAGTTTTGGAGAGTTCAAGAATATGTTGAGCTGCCTTGAGGAATTACAACATCTGATGGTCTCTCGAGTCCTCGGGTGCAACCAGGGGTAAAATGCTACCGGTTTGGGCTGGTCCGCCCGAACGGGTAGTAAAAAAAATGCTACCGGTTCAGATGAATCGGTAGTTCCAACAAACATGAGGGGGGAGGGAGGGAGGGGAACATGTGAAGGAGTGAGTTTGAGTTTGAGTTTGAGTTCATTAACATTTATAGGCCGCCCTTTTCCCTGAGGGGACTCAGGGCGGCTCACATAAAATCAGGAAGGGGAATACAAACAATGACATAGACACACATAAGTAAAAATAATAGGCAACATTCATTCATCATTCGGGAGGGGCGGCTATCTTTGTCCCCAGGCCTGACGGGATAGCCAGGTCTTAAGGGCTATGCGGAAGGCCTGGACGGTGGTGAGAGTACGAATCTCCACAGGGAGCTCGTTCCAAAGGGTCGGAGCTACTACTGAAAAGGCCCTCCTCCTTGTAGTTGCCAGCCGGCACTGGCTGGCCGATGGAATTCGGAGGAGGCCCAATCTATGAGATCTAATTGGTCGCAGGGAGGTGATTGGCAGAAGGCGGTCTCTCAAGTACGCAGATCCACTACCATGGAGGGCTTTATGGGTGACTAATAGCACCTTGAAGCGCACCCGGAGATCGACAGGTAGCCAGCGCAGCGCCCCACCCATGGCCTGTTCTTCGTCCCAGGAGGCTGCAGGGTGACCTGTTAAGCACAAAACGGGTCACAGGGTATGGTGCTCCCCCTCCCATGCACCCCATTTTTGGCAACAGGAGACTGCAGGGAGGCCTGCCAAACCCAAAAAGGGGCATTGGGGGGGGGTCACACATGCATGCATGGAAGGGTGCAGGGGGGGTCACACATGCGCTGTCAGCACACAATAACAAAAAGGCTAGCAATCACACATTAAACAATTCACACATCAGGGTTCCAAATATCATCCAAAATTTAAATCAGAGTCCAAGGTAGAACTTTCCTCAAACTTCCAATTTATTAAGAGAGACATGTTGGCACATCTGTGGAAAACCTGGATCTGAAAGCTTTCCCCATCCAGTTGAAAGTTCAAGATCTTGTCCCTCACACCCACAAGTCCATCACATGGTCCAATAGCCCACTGCCATGCTGGCAGTTCCACCCATCCAGTTCCTGTCAGGTGCAGAGAGACAAAGGATGCCCTTGGCATTCTAGAAAGGAATTTTATTTTGGCTACATAGCATTTAACTCCGTACCGCCATCCCTCCCATTTCCCCACTAATGAACAGCATAGTAGAATAATAGAAATTGTGGCAGGCGAAAGACCCAAAAGGAATATGGTTGCAGGCCTGACATCATAACTGTTCCTAACATGAAGGAAGGAAGGAAGGAAGGAAGGAAGGAAGGAAGGAAGGAAGGAAGGAAGGAAAGAAGGAAAGAAGGAAAGAAGGAAAGAAGGAAAGAAGGAAAGAAGGAAAGAAGTCACAATCTATGAAGATGAAGAAGGAGAAAGAGTTCCACAAAATGTTGAGCCTTTTAGCATTAGTTAGAAGTTGTTGGAGCATTATCTTCCAAATTGTCTTCCTAAAACTTGGTTAAGAATATCAGAAGAGAATGGAAAGGAGTGGAGGATAGAAGAGAGAGGAAGAGAAGGAGAGAAAGTAGGAGAAGAAGAAGTGTGGTGGAGAGGTAAGGGAAGAAGAATGACGTAAGGGAAGGTGGGTAGAGGGGAGAGAAAAAGAAGAAGAGGAGGGAGGAAGAGAAAGAAAGAGAAGGAAGGAAGGAGAAGAAAAAGGGTAGGAGTAAGGAAGAGATAAGGGAAAGAAGAAGGGGATGGAGACTAGGAAGGAAGGAAGTAGAGAAGGAAGGGAGGGAGAAAGGAAAAGAAAGAGAAAACAAGGTGGTGTCTTAGCAGGTGCAAAGGATGGTAAACAAAGCATTCTAAACTATACCTTATAACCTTCCAAATGGGATAATAATAATAATATAAGAATGGCAAAGAAAAAGAATAATTATGTGAATGTATATCTATAATCTGTATGTAAGAGAACAAATGACAGTAAAAAAAATATAGCATAATATAGGTAAATAATATCTGGTCATAAGTAGCTAAGTTTAAATAAATAAATAAATGTACATACAAATGGATAACGAATAAGGAGATTATGAATGAAAGATAGAAATGTATAGTAGGGAAAACACTAACTGCAAAGAAACCGATTCGGAACTGCGGTATGATATACGATGGAACTCATTGTTCCTATGTTGTTTTTAATGTTATGTGTTTGTTTTTGTTGATGTGTTTATGTGATTAAAATAAAAATAAAAATCTAAAAAAAAAAGAATATCAGAAGAGTCCTAGGGGGGCAGGCCAGCCCTCTCTAATCCACAATTCTTTATCACAAACAACCAGATGTGTCTTCCATGTTTCAGCCAGGAAACGAGTATGATCTTCTTCCTACATCTAGATTCAAAATAAAATGACAGGGAGCTAAGTGACGACAATCCACGGACTGCTGAGGGTTATTGCTAAGGGCTTGTTGTTTTTACTATGGGATTGCTACCATGACCGCCGTTTTTATGCAGTGCCTTCAACTCAGCATGTTGCAGGATTTACAATCTCTCTCCCCCACCTCCCCACCTCCATCTCCCTTCCCTTTTAGTCTTTTAACTAAGCATGATGGCTCTCTGTGGGCATTTATTAATGCATTAATCCATGTTCACAATTGTTGACACAAAGAAAGCATCTCATATGCTTCCTTTGGAAGGAGCTAAACATCCATTAGCTTAGCGATATTTACATAAATACCTCTATTTGGGGGCCCAAATTGTCCATCTGCTTTGCGGAGAATTTAATTATTTCCTCTCAGCAATGCAAGGGAGAAGCTGAAAGATGGCTCTCGCATGTTAACCTTTCCAAAGCCTGTGAAATCTGAAAGTTACACAAAGTCAGACAAGCTCATTCTTTTCCGTTCTGGAAAACAGTTGTTTTTTTTATACAATATAGCAGTAGACTTAGCAGTAGACTTATAGCAGTAGACTTATATACCGCTTCATAGGGCTTTCAGCCCTCTCTAAGCGGTTTACAGAGAGTCAGCATATTGCCCCCAACAACAATCTGGGTCCTCATTTTACCCACCTCGGAAGGATGGAAGGCTGAGTCAACCCTGAGCCGGTGAGATTTGAACCGCTGAACTGCTGATCTAGCAGTAGCCTGCAGTGCTGCATTTAACCACTGCGCCACCTTGGCTCTATATAAACAGATGTGCTAAAAACTGGAAACAACTATGGAATTTTTAAAGACATAACTAGGCAGAAGTGTTTACATGGATGTATTGTGTGTATTGTTTGATGGAAACTCTGTCCACTTTGTGAAACATCCCAGTCCTTCAAACCCACTAGCTAAGGTCAAAAAGAAATTTCCTGATGGTGAGAATAATTAACCAGTGGAATTACTTGCCTCCAGAAGTTGTGAATTCTCCAACACTGGAAGTTTTTAAGAAGAGATTAGATAACCATTTGTCTGAAGTGGTGTCCATGAGAAAATTTTGGTGGTCCACAGAAAAATTATTTGCACTGCTGCCTTATCATTAACTCTAACCCTGCCAGAGGTGGGTTCCTACCAGTTCGCACCAGTTCGGTAGAACCGGTTCGTCAAATTTACCGAACTGGTTAGAAGAGGTTCCACCAGAAAGCAGGCCACATCTACAGAAGAGGTTCCAAATTTTTTTGAAACCCACCACTGACACACACACACACACACACACACACACAGAGAGAGAGAGAGAGAGAGAGAGAGAGAGAGAGAGAGAGAGAGAGAGAGAGAGAGAGAGGAAGGAAGGAAGGAAGGAAGGAAGGAAGGAAGGAAGGAAGAAATAAAGAAAAAAAGAAAAAAGAGAAAAAGTGAGAGATAGATGAAAGAAAAAAGGAAAAAGGGACAGAGAGATAAAAGGAAGGAAAGAGAGGGAGAGAGAGAGAGAGAAAGAATACACATGGCCAGCAAGCCACTCCCACAAAGGAGGCCACACCCACAGACTAGGTTCGAAAAAATTTTGAAACCCACCACTGAACTCTGCCCATTGGGGCAATCAAGAAATCCCTTCTTCTTTTGTGGGATAACCCATCGGAAAGGTGAAGACTACCATCCTTCCTCTTGGTCATCACTTCTGTAAGCTAAACAAACTCTGATCCTTTTTAACTGTTCCTTATAAGGTTTAATCTCCGGAAGCATCACCAGTTGGGTAGTTTCCCTTTGAATTAACATACATTTGTCCGTATCCTGTCTGAATGGAGCTGGAAACCATATTTCAAACGGGGTAAAGTCCAGGGGTGAAACTCAATAGGTTCTGACAGGTTCTGGAGAATTGCTAGTGGAAATTTTGCGTAGTTTGAAGAACCGGCAAAAACCACCTCTGACTGGCCCCAGAGTGGGGTGGGAATGGGGATTTTGCAGTATCCTTCCCCTGGGAGTGGGGAGGGAATTGGGGTTTTACAGTGTCCTTCCCTGGGAGTGGGGAGGGAATGGGGATTTTGCAGTATCCTTCCCCTGGGAGTGGGGAAGGCATGGAGATTTTGCAGTATCCTTCCCTTGGAGTGGGGAGGGAATTGGGATTTTACAGTATCCTTCCCCTGGAGTGGGGAGGAAATGGGGATTTTGTAGTATCCTTCCCCTGCCACACCCACCAAGCCACACCCACAGAACTAGTAGTAAAAAAAAATTGAATTTCACCACTGATCAAGTCCCACTTAACTTATACTTACCCACGTACTTACTGTACTCCATATCCATCCACAACGCTAAATCCCTCACCACCATCCAGACCTTCCGCACAGCCCTCAAGACCTGGCTCTCCCAGCAGGCCTGGGAATAGGTTTTTAAATTACCCGCCCGAATGTTGATTGTTGAATGTATGTTGTGGTTTACTATTTTATTATTGGTCACTTATTGTTTGCCTTGTTATTGCACACCCTTCCCTTTGTGATTGTAAGCCGCCCTGAGTCCCCTCAGGGAGAAGGGTGGCCTATAAGTCTTATTAAAATCTAAATCAAATCTAAATCAAAAATCAAATCTAACTTGATGGGTGATGGTGTGAATGCATCTGGCATTCGGGTGGGGGAAAAGACCTGTTGATCACTGAACTCAACATACATCCTCCCACTCAGCTATTTCTAAATGCCAAGAGGTCTGTAGAGATTCTCCGTCATCCAGTTCATGGTTGTCCCAAAGGCGCTTTTTTCAGGAGGCAACTGGACTTTCTTGTTTTTCCTTTGAAGACGTTTCACTTCTCATCCAAGAAGCTTCTTCAGCTCTGACAGGACGGTGGGGAATGGAAGGATTTATATACTCCCTGCAGACAGCTGGTCGTTTGCATCTTTTTTATGGGTCATTGAAGCACTTGGTGGTTCCTTTGTGTCCTCAGGATCACCCGAGTACATACAATACAATGATACAATGCAATAGCAGAGTTGGAAGGGACCTTGGAGGTCTTCTAGTCCAACCCCCTGCCTAGGCAGGAAACCCTATACCGTTTCAGACAGATGGCTATCCAACATCTTCTTAAAGACTTCCAGTGTTGGGGCATTCACAACTTCTGGAGGCAACTTCTGTTCCACTGATGAATTGTCCTCACTGTCAGAAAATTCCTCCTCAGTTCTAAGTTGCTTCTCTCCTTGATTAGTTTCCACCCATTGCTTTTTGTTCTGCCCTCAGGTGCCTTGGAGAATAGTTTGACTCCCTCTTCTTTGTGGCAACCCCTGAGATATTGGAACACTGCTATCATCTCTCCCTTAGTCCTTCTTTTCATTAAACGAAACATACCCAGTTCCTGCAACCGTTCTTCATATTTTTTAGCTTACAGTCCCCTAATCCTCTTTGTTGGTCTTCTCTGCACTCTTTCCAGAGTCTCCACATCTTTTCTACATCGTGGCGACCAGAACTGAATGCAGGATTCAGTGGTTGGGTTGCTGCCGGCATTACTGCCGGTTTGGTGTGTGTGTACAATTTTGCATACATGAGCACCAGATGAGCGCTCTGCACACATGCACAGTTGCCCAAAAAGAGAGCTGTGCATGTGCAGAACCTTAAAAGGTGGGTGAAAACCATGCCCCCCTGACTGGAGAATCAGTTCAGGGGCGTGGCCAGCCTGGGTCACTGCCAGTTCCAGCTTCCCAGGACGGACAACTACACCTGGTTCGGGCGAACCGGGGTGAACCAGCAGGAGCCCACCTCTGCCTGAATAGTGCTCCTGGTTCTTGTAGTCTGCAATTATTTTCCCCTCTGGAAATCCATTCCTACTCCCATAGCATTCAAAGGGTGTTCATCCCAATCTCTAAAGACATTTAGCTAGACCATTTGGGATGAACACCCTTTGAACAGTGTGCATTTCCCCTTTTGCCTATACAGCCAGCCATGACCCCAACATGACCCCCGTAGGAATCCAGAAGTTATAAAAACCCATCCACTCTCAACTCCATTTGGTCAGCTGCCCCCGTAACACAGGCTGGTTCTGCTCATCCGCAAATAGAATCTTTCTTTCCAATCAGCCTCCTTTTTAGTCCTGGCTTAGAGGTGGATCTGGATTTTTCTTCCAACAGGAGGTTGAATGAGGAACACCTGAACGCAATGCAATCATTCCGGCTGCTTTTAATATAATAATTCAAGGCCTCTTTACAGCACTCCCTCTTATCTCTGCTGGCAACCGGCAGAGAGATAAAGGGGAAATGTAAAGGAATAATAAGGTAGGTGTTGTAGAAAACAAGATAAAGGAAGCATCAACATGATTTGCTTGTCAAACATAAACCATCAGGTACGGTTTGCAGACATGAAGCTCTGAAGGCCTGGGTCGTTATCCAGGCCTCTGAAGGCCTGGATAACAAAAGCGTATTTGAGATTGGCAGGAAATTGTCTAAGCCTTGCCATTAAACGTAGCGATTATAGAGAGCGGAATACAAAATAACAGCATTGGAAGGGGACCTTGGAGGTCTTCCAGCCCAACCCCTTACTCAAGCAGGAAGACCCCCTATACCATTCTGAACAAACGATTACCCAATCTCTTCTCGAGACTGACAAGTCCCTTTGTGGAAGTCTCCAGTGTTGGAGTTGTTGGGAGAAATGTCCATCTGGTTCAGTTCCACGCCAGGAGAAAGACGCTGGAAACATGGAGGTCGATTGGAAAGGTGGTTTAATGATGAAGCAGAACCACCTGTGATTCTGGGCAGCTGACCACATGGAGTTGAGGGTGAGGGGTCTTAATACCTTCTCTTGGGCTTTGCACTTGAGCTTCCTGTTCCTGTGCAAGAACATGTATTCCATTGGCTATTGTAGGGGTCATAGCTGGCTCTATAGGTTGTCTGAGCTGAGTTTGGTTGAAGTTTGGTCTGCTCTGAGATGTTGCAATGAATTGAATTGAATTGAATTGACTTTATTGCATTTATATGCCGCCCTTTTCCCCGAAGGGGACTCAGGGCGGCTCACAATCCAAGTCAGGGAAGGGGATACAGATAAGGGATAAAAAAGACGAACAAAACAATACACAATTTAAAAGCACACAACCATACCATTCGAGGGGGGGGGAGTTCTTTAGCCCCAGGCCTGTCGGAACAGCCAGGTTTTAAGGGCTTTGCGGAAGGCCTGGAGGGTGGTGAGGGTTCGAATCTCCACGGGGAGCTCGTTCCAGAGGGTCGGAGCAGCCACAGAGAAGGCTCTCCTCCAGGTAGTCGCCAGCCGGCATTGGCCAGTGGATGGAATTCGGAGGAGGCCTAATCTGTGGGATCTAATCAGTCTATTGGAGGTAATTGGCAGCAGGCGGTCTCTCAAGTACCCAGGTCCAATACCATGAAGGGCTTTATAAGTGACGACTAGCGCCTTGAAGCGTATCCAAAGACCAATAGGCAGCCAGTGCAGCTCACGGAGGATAGGTGTTACGTGGGTGAACCGAGGTGCACCCACGATCGCTCGCACGGCTGCATTCTGGACAAGCTGAAGTCTCCAAATGCTCTTCAAGGGCTGCCCCATGTAGAGCACGTTGCAGTAGTCCAGTCTAGAATCAGGCAATTCCTGTTTTGGCTTAATGGCTTTGTCTTGGTTTGGATCTGGAGTGAGAGCTATTTGCTTATGAACAAAGCTACCCAGATACTTGGCTCCTTTCAATAAGCTTTTTATCTCTTAAGTGCTGACATCTGCTGAGAGCTATTAAGAAAAGTGGGGGCTGCTTTCTGTCTCCAAGAGCATGTTTGGCCAAACCGGTAGTGGTTTGGTGGCCTGGGTCACTGGAACCGGAAGTGACCCAGGCCTGCCACGCCCCTGAACCAGTTCTCCCAGCAGTGCCATAGGCGCCGCCATCTTGTTCATTGCTTCTGTGCATGCACAGAACAATTTTTATTGCACTATGCATGCGCGCAGGGCGCGCATCAAGCGAGTGAACCAGCAATAGTGACTGCCAGAACCCACCCCTGCTCCAGACCGCTAATCATCTTGGTTGCTCTTCTCTGCACTTTTTCTAGAGTCTCAACATCTTTTTTTTATAGTGTGGTGACCAAAAAACTGGATGTAGTATTCCAAGTGTGGTCTTACTAGGGCTTTATAGTGTGATGTATATAGTATATACATCACTTCTGTTCTGTTCTTCCATTCCGTTCACTTCTGTTCTTCATATGTTTTAATCCCCAGGCCTTTGCTCATCTTAGCTGCTCTGCTCTGCATTTTTTCAAAGTCTCAACGTTAAAAGTTTACTCTCTTATCTTCCTTTCTTTCAAAACTTTTTCACCTCGTATTATCTGATCCAGATCAAGATATAGAATTTCAGAAGCTGCAACACCCTTCATCAATTGATCTATAGTTGCTCTTGGGGGTATACAATTATGTGTCTACAGTGATCCTGATATCTTCAAAGGAAGGAAAGAAGGGATATAATTGCCGTATTTTCTAAGTCATTATTCTCTCTTTCTTCTTCTTCTTCTTCTGGATCAGTGCTGCCTCTGTAATCAAAAGAAACAGATTCCGCTATCTAGCTTAAAAGCCTGAAATGTACTTTTGGTAAGAGTAGAAACAAAGTGTGCAGACATCTTGCTGGAAAAAAATAGGAGCACAGCTTGAATAGTGCAATTCTGTGAGAGTTTCTCTTCCTTTAACCGCAACACAAATTGCCCTGATGAACGAAAATGAAAGCAGAGCTCGAAGCATTATCACGCCTTCTGTTTTCTTTCCTTTGAAACCGCATCTGTGGCCTATAGTGCCGGAAAGGAAGCTCCATAAATATTAGTGTGAAATACGGTCCTGTATATGCATATATTTTGATTCTGATCGCCACCGCCATGAATATTTTCTTCCTCCATGAAAGAAACAACTTGCCTCGGGTTCCTTAGAATTTCTGATCTACATTCAGAGCTCGTGTCTTGAGTAGCTGCTGACGGCAAAGACGAGGTTGCCCTGAGAGCTTCTGGTTGCTTGTGTCTGACTAAAAGACTGCTTTGTCAGGGTAATGATTTAAGAGCTGACCAGCTGCTACGATGATGTAATGCTGGGAATGAGTCAGCAAGGTTTTTTGGCTGATATCACTTTAAGAGCCTGTAGTAAGAAGAGGCCCTCTTGAGATGTATCTCTCTCTCCATGTGTGCTTCCATGCTGTAATTGCTGATTGCTGTTTTTTGAAGTCTGACTAAAGTACATGTATGTATATATTCTTTGTAGATAAAATCACTATTTAAATACAAACCTCTGTTTACTGTACTTGCTCCTTGTTGTCTCACGTGGTCACACTATGCACACTCTGACATGTTTACTGTCGAGTAAGCAGAGACTGGAAGAGTTACAAAAGGTAGCATTGGAAGAAAAGTCCATCTGGCTCAGTTCCAAGCCAGGAGAATAAAATGGAGGCTGATTGGAAGGAAGGGTTCCGTGTATTGATGAGCGGAATCATCAGCAGTTCTGGGACAGCTGACAATATGGTTGAAGGAGTGGATGGTTCTTTATGGATTTCTGTCACTTTGAAGTTTGGGCAGTTCTGGGAATTGTGCAATGAAGTGGCTTATATTTTTTGCTATTTCAATGCTGGTGGGTTAATCCAATTATGTCCTAAAAGGTCACATCCTGTCCTTAGAATTTGGGAGGCACAATGCAAATTCTTAATCCCATCACTTGGAGCTGAAAGTGTTTTGTTTGTGAACAGATTGGCCCAGTCTTTTTTAGTGGGCACAAAATATCTCTAAGGACTTCCAGGCATCGGCTGGAGGCTATTAAAAAAACGCTGGGATTGTTTTCTGCCTTTAAAAGCATATTTCTCCATTTCTCCTTTGAGGAAATATAATATTCTGTCAGAACAGAAGAAGCTTCTTGGATGAGAAGCAAAACGTCTTCAAAAGAAATAACAAGGAAGTCCAGTTGCCTCCCAAAAAAAGCACCTTTGGGACAACCATGAGATGGATCACTACAGACTTTCCTCTGAAAGGTATAACACAAATAGCCAAATCGGGAGGCTTTGGAAAGCTACATTAATTTTAGGTCAAATGGACTGTGTTCAGCACTGTATTAGTTAGCCAAATTCAGGAAAAGCTGAATGTGACTTGCTAGCTAAAGGTAAAGGTTTCCCTTGCACATATGTGCTAGTCATTCTCGACTCTAGGGGGCGCTGCTCATCTCCATTCCAAAGCCAAAGAGCCAGCGTTGTCTGAAGACGTCTCCATGGTCATGTGGCCGGCATTTAAGGAGCCGAGGTGGCGCAGTGGTTAGAGTGCAGTACTGCAGCCACTTCAGCTGACTGTCAGCTGCAGTTCAGCAGTTCAAATCTCACCGGCTCAAGGTTGACTCAGCCTTCCATCCTTCCAAGGTGGGTAAAATGAGGACCCAGACTGTGGGGGCAATATGCTGACTCTGTAAACCGCTTAGAGAGGGCTGAAAGCCCTATGAAGCAGTATATAAGTCTAACTGCTATTGCTATTGCTATGCCGAAGGTGTACGGAACGCTGTTACCTTCCCACCAAAGGTGGTTCCTATTTTTCTACTTGCATTTTTATGTGCTTTTGAACTGCTAGGTTGGCAGAAGCTGGGACAAGTAACGGGAGCTCACTCTGTTATGTGGTGCTAGGGATTCGAACCACCAAACTGCTGACCTTTCTGATTGACAAACTCAGCCACTGAGCCACCGAGTCTCTTTCTATGAACATCCTGAAACTTGGGAAGTTTTCTCTGAGAGTCTGAAAAACTTTTATCCAATGAGGATGATTAAAAGGAGCATAAATTCTGGCAGGAAATGAAGAATGCAGAAACAGAGCATATGTCAAAAAAATAAAATAACCAAGGGGAGCCCTAATCATATATTTAAATATATTCAAAGAAGGGACCCAGCCAGGGAAACAGCTGGGGCCATTAAATGACACCGGAGAGAAAAAAGTCCCACAGGACGATTCGCAGATTGCAGACAAATTGAATGAATTCTTTGCATCTGTTTTGACTACACAGGATATTAGACAGATAGTCTCTTACAAGGCTGAGCCTGTTTTTGATTTTGGCAGGAATTAAAGTAACTAAAGAGAAATGTGGCAACACCAAAAGATAGTCCAAGACAGGGGTGTCAAACTCAATTTCATTGAGGAACACCTCAGGGTTGTGAACTTGTGTATGATACACAATGATTCCAGCAGGTGAAATGCAAGAGGGAGGGAGGGGGAGGAGAGAGAGGGAGGGAGGGAGGGAGGGAGGGAGGGAGGGATGAGCAGGCAGGCAGGCAGATATAGATAGATAGATAGATAGATAGATAGATAGATAGATGGATGGATGGATGGATGGATGGATGGATGGATGGATGGATGGATGGATGGATGGATGGATGGATGGATGGATGGATGGATAGATAGATAATAGATAGATAGATAGATAGATAGATAGATAGATAGATAGATAGATAGATGATAGATAGATAGATAGATAGATAGATAGATAGATAGATAGATAGATAGACAGACAGACAGACAGATAGACAGATAGACAGATAGATAGATAGATAATAGATATAGATAGATAGATAGATAGATAGATAGATAGATAGATAGATAGATAGATAGATGCTAGATAGATAGATAAATAGATGATAGATAGATGATAGGTAGATGACAGATAGATAGATAGATAGATAGATAGATAGATAGATAGATGGGTGGGTGGGTGGGTGGGTGGGTGGGTGGGTGGGTGGGTGGGTGGGTGGGTGGGTGGGTGGGTGGGTGGGTGGATGGATGGATGGATGGATAGATAGATAGATAGATAGATAGATAGATAGATAGATAGATAGATAGATAGATAGATAGATAGATAGATAGATAGATAGATAGATAGATATGGATCCCAGGATGCCTTTACACTAGTGTCTTGGTATTCAAATGCTTTGAAACCCATCGAATTTTGTACTCAATGCATTTTGTCCCAGTACTCATCATTTGTTGTTACTCAACACACACGCTAGAATTTGTCAGTGTCAGCTGCCTTGTGACTCACTACATCAGGGCTTCCCAAACCCCCAGAACTGGACTGGTGGGGATCTTTGGAACTGGGCCACGCAAGTGGAGGCTGAGTGGGGAATGCGCACAGCTCCATTTGCGTGAGCCCATTTGGGCTCGTGCGGGAAACTCCATTTGCGCGAGAAGCAGGTGGTCACGATCACTTGCATAAATGGATCCTCCTTTGCATCCATGCGCTCATGCTGCTTGTGTGGAACCATCCTCTCTCCCCCCACTCCTCCCCAGTCCACAAAGCCAGAAAGGTTGGTAACCCCTGCACTTATGGGGAAAAAAATGTTTGGTCCTCATTGTTTTGGTACTCATCCTGTCTCCCTGAACCAATTAATGATGAGTACCAAAGTGCCATTGTATTTGAATTATTTCTATGAATGATGCTATACAAAGTTTAGAGAAATCTTTTTTTTTTTCCAACAAGGGCCTTTCTCTTACATACATATTTACTTATTATGTACTTGGCTGTCCCAGGAAACTGGGGAACTGGGGTCCTTTTAAGCCAAGTGATAATAGAGGGTTTTGGTACAGCTGCAAAGTTATCAGTGATGGCTGTTGAAAATAAAATCTGTGAAAAGGCACTTCTGAATTCATTTTCACCACATTGACAAGTTAGATTTTCCACTCCCTTTTCACTTGCCCTTCTGGGAGAAAATCAAATTCATTTTTTTTTCTGCTTAGGTGGACAGAGAGCACTTTAGTTCCCAAAATTTCATCTGAGTTTGCAAAGTCAGATCAAACACCTGAGGATCTACTCTCTAAACAAGACTCTCTAGGCAAAACCCTGAAACATAGAAAATGGGGCATATTTATTAATGATAGAGAGACAAGGTGGCTCAGTGGCTAAGATGCTGAGCTTGTCGATCGGGAAGGTTGGCAGTTCGGCAGTTTGAATCCCCAGCGCCATGTAACGGAGTGAGCTCTGGTTACTTGCCCCAGCTTCTGCCAAGCTAACAGTTCGAAAGCAGGTAAAAAATGCAAGTAGAAAAATAGGGACCACCTTTGGTGGGAAGGTAACAGTGCTCCATGCACCTTCAAGATTTAGTCATGCCGGCCACATGACCACAGAGGTTTTTGGACAGCGCTGGCTCTTTGGCTTTGAAATGCACTGCCCCCTAGAGTCAGGTATAACTAGCACATATGTTCAAGGGGAACCTTTACCTTTATTATCAATGAACAAAGAGCATCAAAATATGTAAAAAAAACCTAATTGGTTGCAAAGAAACCCATGCACAAAAATAAACCCACTAGGTCACTGCTGACAAATACAAAACCACAACATTCCACTTGTGCTAAATGTTTGTGCAGTTTCCTCTTGAAACCTAGCAATGCAGCAGTTGAAGCTATAAAGGGCTTCCAAAACTCGTGGCTGCTATGCAGCTTGTCCTTGACTTATGACCAGAAGTTGGGATCAGGGTTTCCACTGCTAAGCAAGAAGATGGTGCAATGAGTCACGCCTGATTTTTAAGTCTCTTTTTAACACAGTTTACTGCAAAACACTGCAGTTGTTGAGTGAATCGTGTAGTTATTAGGCAAATCTGGCTTTCCCCCTTGATTCTGCTTGCCAGGAATTGGCTGGGAAGGTCTCAAATGTTGCAACCAATCTCATTTGCCAATTTTGATCACGTGACTGTGGAGATGCTGCAACAGTCATCAGTTTGAGGACTAGTTGTAAATCACTTTGTTTCAGGGCCATTTGCAACTTTGAACCGTCACTATACGAACGGTGGTGTCAAGTATTAAAGTTAAAGGTTCCCCTCGCACATATGTACTAGTCGTTCCCAACTCTAGGGGGCAGCACTCATCTCCTTTTCAAAGCTGAAGAGCCAGCGCTGTCCGAAGACGTCTCTGTTGTCATGTGTTAACGTCCCACCAAAGGTGGTCCCTATTTTTCTACTTGCATTTTTACATGCTTTCGAACTGCTAGATTGGCAGAAGCTGGGACAAGTAACGGGAGCTCACTCTGTTATGCGGCGGTTGGGATTCGAACCGCCGAACTGCTGACCTTTCTGATCGACAAGTGTCTCCTGGTGATTGGAGCAAAGTAACCCAGCCAGCTTTCCTACCTAAGGTGGTACTAGAACTCACTGTCTCCTGGTGATTGGAGCAAAGTCACCCAGCCGGCTTTCACACCTAAGGTGATACTAGAACTCACGATCATCTGATGATTGGAGCAAAGTCAACCAGGTGGCATTCCTGCCTAAAAGAGAACTAGAACTCACAGTTTTCTGGTTTCTAGGCCAGCCCCTTCATCACTGCACCGAACTAGCGCTCCAAAGATCATAAACCGATCGCAAATTCAAAGTGCATTTTGAAGTAGGTACTACATGAGCAAAGTCTGAACACTTCAATGGAACCGAAAATCAGAGGCTTAAGACCGCCTCTGAAACCTAAAATAAAAATTAAAGATTTATCTCCAAAGTGTGCCCCCTCCCAACCTCACAGCATGGGTTTTAATGATGAAGTCTGCAGTTGTTATTATTGGCACATCCATTATCAATTCTCAATAAAGCTTGAAGATAAGAGGGTTGTTTCCAATTTCCTCCAGCACAGAAACATCCTCGGCAATGTGGCCTCTACCTAGCCCGCACATTCTGGGAGACAATATTTCACATTTCCTTGCTGCCTTGCATTGCAGAGATGCAGACTTGTGATTAATGGGTTTCATGCTCCTTCTTTTAAAAGTTGCATCCAAAACGAGATGCAGCCTTGGGAAAAAGGTTTTCGGCCAGGAAGAGAAGCTAAAGGGTGATTAACTCAGACAAACACCTAGGATTTGCATTTCCCCTTCTGCCTATAGAGCCAGCCATGACCCCATAGCAATCTGACAACAACCAATAGCAATCTGACAACAACCAATAGAATATTCCCCCTTGGATTGTGAGCCGCCCTGAGTCCCCCCAGGGAAAAGGGCGGCATATAAATAAAGTAAAATCCAAATCCAAATATTAAAGGACACGTTCTTGCACAGGAACAGGAAGCTCAAATACAAAGCCCAAAGAAGGGATAAAAGCCCACCTACCCTCTCAACTCCATTTTGTCAATTGTCCCAGAACTGCACACTGCATGTGTGTTGGTTCTGTTCACCAATAAACAGAATGTCAACCAGCCTTCATTTTATTCCCAGCTTGGAACTGGACCTGGATATTTCTCCCAACAGGTGTCAAAGAATTGGAAAGGTGTGTAACATAATAGGCCTTTGAACTATGGTGCTGGAGAAGACTCCTTTGGACTGCAAGGCAATCAAATCGGTCAGTCCTAGAGGAGATCAACCCTGACTGCTCTTTAGAAGGCCAGATCCTGAAGATGAAACTCAAAGACTTTGGCCACCTAATGAGAAGGAAGGACTCTCTGGAGAAGAGCCTCATGATGGGGGAAAACTGAGGGCCAAAGAAGGGGATGGCAGAGAATGAGGTGGCTGGGTGGAGTCACGAAACAGTAGGCATGAGCTTGGACGAACTCCAGAGGATGGTAGAGGACAGGAAGGCCTGGAGGAACGTTGTCCATGGGACAGCGATGGGAATTCGTAACTAACAACAACGTAACAGAATGCAAGGTGAGGGTCCATCACCATCTTCTCAACAAAACACCAGCAGGAGTTCCCCCTATCACAATCTGGTCAGTTCAGACGTATTAGGAAGAAAAAATGTTAAAGAAATGCTGGGACATCCATGAGGATAAGGTAGGAAAACAGGAGCTTTTTTCCCCGGGGAAAAGACTAATACTTGAATTAATTGCACCATAGATTTAGCATGAATTAAGACACATCGTTCGGAGTCATCCCGTTGTAAATACAGTTTCGAAATTCAAAAACCCAAGAGCAACACATGTATTGGGGAAAGATAATCAGGGACAGATTCATTTTAAAGTCTGCACAGGTAGATGTAGATATTATCACGGTTCCGTTGGAAGGTTGTGCAGCAAACCAAGAAGATCTTGTCTCTCAAGGCTGCCAATCATCGGACTAATCTTACGTGGAGTGCAGCAAAGGAATAGAATATCAAAGCTCATTTTCACAATCGCAGCCATGAAGAATCTAAATTGTACTAACAACATAGTTATGTCTAGTGTGCCTCACCTTATTTAGCTAAGAAAGCCTCCAAGGTCCCTTCAAATTCTTGTTATTCTATTCCTACTCTGTTCTATTCCTTTTTCTATTCTATTATACTTTCTATTTCTATTCTATCCTACCTACTCTATTACTCTACTCTATTCTGTTCCTTATTCTATTCCATTCTATTCCATTTTCTATTCTATTCTACTTTCTATTCTATTCTATTCTATTCTACTCTACTCTACTCTACTGTATCCTACTCTATTCTGTTCCATTCTATTCCTTTTTCTATTCTATTCTACTTTCTATTTCTATTTCTATTCTATTCCTTTTTCTATTTTATTCTATTCTACTTTCTATTTCTATTCTATGTATCCTATCCTACTCTACTCTATTCTATTCTACTCTTTCTATTTTATTCTATTCTACTTTCTATTTCTGTTCTATTCTATTCTACTCTACTCTATTCTGTTCCTTATTCTATTCCATTCTATTCCT
>NW_028261382.1:108249253-108281753 GCF_051295495.1 Thamnophis sirtalis | reverse complement strand
ATAGCTATGCCAGCTTCAGGGTCGGCATGCAAATTAATCTGCTTCAGACTGAGCTCTGTGGAGAAGACTCTAATGCTGGGAAGGATGGAATGAATGAGAAGAAGACGGTGTCCAGCAACAAGTGAGGTGGACACTGTTAAAGTGATACCCCCAGAATAGCAATAACAATAGGAGTTAGACTTATATACCGCTTCATAGGGCTTTCAGCCCTCTCTAAGCGGTTTACAGAGTCAGCATATCGCCCCCACGGTCTGGGTCCTCATTTCACCCGCCTCGGAAGGATGGAAGGCTGAGTCAACCTTGAGCCGGTGAGATTTGAACCGCTGAACTGCAGATAACAGTCAGCTGAAGTGGCCTGCAGTACTGCACTCTAACCACGGAAGACTCAAATGAGGCGAGGGATAGACTGACATGTAGAAAATGTAACTATGTGGTTTCTAGGAGTTGAAAACAGCATAATGGTACCTAATAAATCAGAAAACAGAGAAGAAAAAAGACCTTTCATCCAATTTTTTACATCCAGTTTGAAAGCACAATTAGGCACTCCTTCTAACAGCCAGGATGCTCACAACTTCCCATTTAGGAGGTCAGAATGACAGTGTGACTGTGACAGTGTGTGTGTAAATTGTGAAGCCTTTTTCCACCTTCACATTCAGCCCAGCTTTATTTTCTAATTTACACTTCTCCAGATTTTTACTTAGCAACTCTCCAATTTAAAAAGATCTCACACATCACAGCCCCCACCACCCCATATATCAGTCAATCTAGTGCACATTAAATTCAAAACTATTACTTGCAAGCTTAAGTATAGTGGACAAATACTATGAGGCTGTTTGAAATGAAATTCGCACAAAAAGAACTCCACGTTCCAATGCATGTCTTATTTATTTTTAATACCAACAACAAGAACAACAACAACAACAATGATAAGTGATACCCATTGTCATTGGGGCACTTGGCACTATGTCCAAGAATTTTACAAGATCAAGCATTATCAACCATTAGCAGCAGTCAGTAGTATTTGTGATGTATTTTTGAATGTTCAGTTGACTGAATTTCATGTTTAATGAATAAAGTATAATAATAATAATTTTATTAATTTCCATTTGGAAATAGGACAACCCAGATATAAGGAGGGAAAGTACAGAGACGTACAGATGGGATCAGTTGTGATTCCAGCAATCAGTACAGTTTAAGTCAATGCTAGGGAAGAAATCTCTTTTATGGGGACCTTGATCCTCTCTGAGCAAACTCCATTCCCTTCTAGCACTGATGATATTACATAGTTGGTTAACGAAATGTCTGCAAGAAGCCAACCAAGCTTGGAGACTACCAAGGACCCTGCAGTTCAAACCCTGCGCTACAAATATTCTCTTTATAATCTCTCTTGTGGCCCAACTATCTTTCTGACAATAAATTGGACTTCACCAGGGGTGGACTGCTATGGTTCGCCCAGGTTTGGGAGAACCCATAGCTAACATTATGGCCGGTTCGAAGAACCTCCAAATCCCATCCCTGGCTGGCCCCGCCCACCCCGTCCCTTCCAGGAGTCTCCACGTGGCCTGTTTTGGATGCCAGGCAGTGGTGGGTTTCAAAAATTTTGGGAACCTACTCTGTGGGTGTGGCCTCTTTTGTGGGAGTGGCTTGCTGGCCATGTGACCTGGTGGGAGTGGCTTGCCGGCCATGTGTTTTCTCTCTCTTTCTCTCTCTCTCTCTCTTTCCTTCCTTTTGTCTCTCTGTCCCTTTTTCTTTTTTTCTTTCATCTTTCTCTCACTCTCTTTCTTTCTTTCTTTCTTTCTTCCTTTCTTTCTCTTTCTCTCTCTCTCTCTCTGTCAGTCTGTCTCTGTGTGTGTGTTTGTATGTGGCAGTAGTGGGCTTCAAAATTTTTTGGAGCCTCTTCTGTTGGTGTGGCCTGCTTTCCAGATCCACTGGTGGAACCTCTTCTAATCGGTTCGGTAGATTTGACGAACCGGTTCTACCGAATAGGTGCAAACTGGTAGGAACCCGCCTCTGATGCCAGGTAAGTACAGGGCCCACATTGAGGCTTAGGGAGGGGGGGGTAATAGGCCTCCCGGAAGTTCTGGGAGGCCAGAAACAGAGCCCGGTGGAGGCAGTTTTTGTCCTCCCAGCGGCTCAAGGAAAGTCTCCGGAGCCTGGGGAAGGTGAAAACGGCCACCCCTTTGTGGTTCAGGAGACCAACTAGGCCACACCCACCCTGGCCACACCCACACCCACCCAGCAACAGAGGAGAGAACCTGTTGCTGAAAATTTTGAAGCCCACCCCTGACTTCAACCTTATGGGAAGAGGTCCACGCTTGTCCCTTCAAACTAGAAAATTAATAATGGATCCATTTTTTAAAACCATTCCGTATTTTTAGGCGCTGTAGCAGATGGGTGAGGAAGCCTCCAATTTCCTTGGTTACTTTCATATCCCTATCTCTCTTCTTATTCTGAAAGCTCAGCTCTATTTGAAATGGCTGTTTGGCTGGACAGCTTCCAGTTAATTAATTTGATAATAAAGGCTACCATGAAAATCGCATCTCAAAGCAATGAGTTCCAGTCAACATTCTTCTTCGCCAAATGGTAATAGCATTATGTCTTTTACTGGGACAAAAGTAATCATTTTCCTACCCCCTCACCCCTCACCCCCACCCCATCCTCTGAATTTTTTATCATATTCCTACCAGCTGCAGAAACAGGATAAAAGATTCCAGTCTGTTCATCAAGGAATGCTGTTTGCTCACTAATACCTAATTAAACCGTCTCATCCAGATGGCCAGTTTATCTCCCCCTAATCTTGCAGATACAATGTTCCTAGATTTTTTAAAACAGATAAACCCTGAGGAACGTAAATCGTAAGTCAAAGCTTTGCTTAGCCATCTTGTCGTGATCCAATCAAACAAGATACTTGTTATTTTCAATGCAGAAGCTATGGGATTGTTGTTTACAATATTATTTACTAGCTGGATACCCGTGCTTCACGACAAAACTAGATGATCAGACAATGCAGAAGAAATCTGATTCACTCTGGTTCAATCCTTTGGCTCAGTGGTGGTCAGTGATTGAAACACATAAGGGAATATCGCTCCCACTGCCTTGAGTCCGGAAGCAGTTCCATAGGTGGAAGGCATAGACATTTGGGTGAGGTATCGACATTTTGTACTGTAAGGAGCCCCAGACCACTCCTGAGTGAAGGAGTGGAACATCTGCCAGTTTGAACTGAGGTAATGGAATGTGAGGCAACTGGCAGTCGGAACAGTGTTCTTTTCAGGTGGGGAGGGGGAGTAGAACTCCTTAGCATCAGAGCGTGTTAATTACTGTATAAGAAATACTAATGATCTGATGGTCATTTCAAAAAATCCTTTCTTAGCGAGGACCTAGAAGCCAAGAGGAACATACATGCCAAATTTCAAGTTTGTAAGCTTTACGGTTCTGGAGATTTTGTGATGAGTGAGCGGTATTTGGCTTTTATATATATAAGATTAGATTTATATCTATAGGCTAACTAGGCTTCAGCCTAGGTCCTCAAGATCAAGAGGGGCCTACATTCAAATTGTTAGCAAAATTAAAATTACACTATTCTAAAAACAGTGAACACTAAAACACTGAACCGAAAATAAGGAGAAATTCTACGCATATGACTAATAAACAAACATAAAAATGTGTTGGTTAAGATCGTTCCAGCGCCGCGGCAGTTGGGGAGCCCGCCCACGTCCCTGGAACCGGCGGTCGGGCGAGAGGCGCGGCCGCTCCCAGTAGCCGCCCCATCGACGTGGAGCCCACCAGGGCCAGACAGATGAGGGCGAGGGGGCCGAGCCGGGCAGCTGAGCGCAGCAGGGGAGGCGGCTGGCCTCGCTGCCTTTGCCGCAGAGCAGAGCCGCCCTCCGTCGGGAGGCCAGCTATATATATTGATATATATTGATATATATCACAGTAATGATGTATTTTATTGTCTCTCATGTAATTTACAAACTTAAAAATGGGAGATGAAAGGGCCTCATAAGTGGAATAGCCTGGGCCTCTTTTCATCTAAATCCGGCCCTGGCAATACCCTATAGCGTCAGTTTTAGGATAGGAGTTGAAACAAGGAGTAAATAGTGCACTGGTTCTCAACCTGTGGCTCGGGACCCCTTTGGGGGTTGAACGACCATTTCAGAGGGGTCGCCCAAGCCCATCGGAAAACACATATTTTTCCAAAAAATACGGAAAACATAAAATAATTTTCTGGTTGGGGGTCACCACAACATGAGGAACTGTATTAAAGGGTCGAGGCATTAGGAAGATTGAGACCCATTAATCAGCTTGGGTTTTTTTTTTTTAAAGGACTCCCCCAGAATCTTCTTTAAGAAGATCTATTAAAAGATTAAAGGATAAGGCTACAAAATTTCAGCAAGTGGATTGCTCTCACTTCAGAACCCAATTTATCTTCCCTCTGGTTAGGATGGAGACTATTATTATTTTTTTAAAGCCTTAATCTAACGGCTTTATTGTGAACTGGAAAAGTGACAGCTTTCTGCTTAGGAAGCCAAGGACAGTTTGGGAAATTGCTTTAAACTGAATTTACAAGGCCTTACTCAAATAGAGAACACAATGCGTGTACATATAGGGAGGGAGTGGTTAGGTAGAAAGTTAAAACCCACCCCTCTGATGGAAAAACGAAATATCCTGGGAAATATTGAAAAGGCAGAATATTATATTTCCCTGGATAAGAAATGGAGAAGCCTGTTTTAGGCAGACTCAGTCTGAATAGCTTCCACCTTTGTCAATGGGCCATTAAAAGGCCTGAGCCAGTCTATTCTACGTAACAAAGATCCCCGTCCTTCAGCTCCAGGGTGATGGGATTAAAGCATGATAGTATTAGCCTTTTACCCATCTCACCACAGGGCACCTGGGAACACAACCAAGCTTGGGACTCAAAAGACACACAACCTACATAGTTAGCTAAGACCCATCTACCCCGCCGCTGAGAGTCTGCCAACCAATCAGAATACATTTCTTAAACAGGAACAGGAAACAGAGAGGTGGGGGCCGAACAGAGAGTATAAAAAAACTCAAGAACTCTTACCAAGCCCCTTCCCCCGCTCTTTTCTTCTTCCCCCAACATCTGGAAGCATCCCCTTTTCTGTTCAGGAGCTCAAGCCATGTGATCCTGGATTTTGTGGCTCCCGGTGTTTTCCTTTCCGTGGGAAACAGCTCTTTGAGTGTTTATGGTTGCTGAACCCTGTTATAGATTATTAACAGGCTATGACTAAACTAATTGCTGGGCAGAAGCCAGCCCAATTTTGTCAAGACTAAGCCAAGGCGTCTCAACACACACAAACGGTTTATAGAGAAGAAACAGCAAGCAAAGAGAAATGTTTAACATCTGGTGAGTTGTTAGAACACGAACTCGGGGAATATAAGTTGAAGTCAAAAGAGCAATTGATTGCAGAGGGATTTCGTTTTCAATTGTCTTCATGTGTGCAGCTAAGGGAAAGATCTTAAATTAGACAAAAGGACAATTGTCTCAGAGAACATGGTAGAATTAGAAACTGAATTACGTCAAATGGATGAACTTGAAATTGCTTAAAAAAAAACTTTTATTGAAAATTGAAGTGGAAGAACAGGTTAAAAAGCATGTGATAAAATGGACTAAGAATTTTAGTTATAATACATAGATGGATCAATAGGGAAACATGTGGTTGAAGGACTGGGATGTACTTTACATTACAATTTTCAAAAGAACTTGCTTAATCTCCTACCCTCAGGTGCTTTGGAGAATAGCTTGACTCCCTCTTCTTTGTGGCAGCCCCTAAGATATCGGAACGCTGCTATCATGTCTCCCCTAGACCTTCTTTTCGTTAAACTAGACATACCCAGTTCCTGCAACCGTTCTTCATACGTTTTAGCCTCCAGTCCCCTAATCATCTTTATTGCTCTTCTCTGCACTCTTTCTAGAGTCTCTACATCTTTTCTACATCGTGGTGACCAAAACTGAATGCCGGATTCCAAGTGTGGCCTTGCCAAGGCCTTATAAAATGGTATTAACACTTCATGTGATCTTGATTCTATCCCTCTGTTGATGAAGCCTAGAACTGTGTTGGCTTTTTTGGCAGCTGCAATACAGTGCTGGCTCATATTTAAATGAGTACCCCAAGATCCCTCTTGGACTGACTACTATCGAGCCAGGTACCACCTATACCGTGATGGCGAACCTATGGCACGCATGCCATAGGTGGCACTCAGGAGCCCTCTCTGTAGGCATGCCAGCTGTCGCCCCAGCCCAGCTCCACCATACACGTACACACAACTCCCGCAGGCCAGATAATCTTCGGGTCTCTGCTGTGCATGGGTGGGGGTGGGGCACATGCAAGGGACGCATGCACACAGGGGATGCTCACATTGCATTTTTAGAGCTTGCACATGCGCCACGCACCCACCTCACCCATTTTTGCCTTTCAGGTTGGTGCAGGAGGCTTTCCAGGCCCAAAATGGGGTATGGGGACATCAAGCAGCACCCCTATGCCCTGAGGTTGGGGCACATGCGTGGGGGGTTGGGGCATGTGGGTGGGTTCGCATGCGCCTTGCATTATGGGTGTGGGGACGTGCGTCCGTGTGCAGACATCCTTTTGGCAGGCGATGACAAAAGGGTTACCCATCACTGACCTATGCTCTACCTGTGCATCTGGATCTGTACCAGTAATACCATCGCTATGGGAGGAAACATTGTTCTGCAGAGAGTGCCAATATAGTATTTTGGTGGATGGGTATGTTCTGTGCTATGAAGGAGGACAAAGGATCACGTCTCACACTACAATGGGGGAATTAGAAGCCTTGGAAATGCTGAATTGCAGAGGATTACTTAAAATTTCATGGGTTGAATGCATCTAAAATGAGGCAATCTCTCTTCCCCCCAAAAAAAACCCTGGGAAAGAATTGAGAATTCCATCAAGAAAAAAGAAATAGGATTGTTTAGGACCCATGCCATAAGAAATACCAGCTACTTCAATTAATTATACAAGGGTTCAAGGGAAACCTGACATTAAAAGATGGCTCACAGCCAGGGCAAAAATTCTGCGTGCTTGGTTTGGCAAAATTAAATTGACCTTCCTTTGGACAATAACATCAGAAGAACAAATAGCCTTGGTGTGTGGAGACAGCATTGAAAAAAAAGAAGCCGATATATTTCCACCGAACTGCTCACATTTAATAGCGAGAATTGTGGATGCTATATTGCTCTTTTCTTGGGTCAGAGAAAGAAAGAAACCTCATTTACTTAGATGGCTGCTTCCGGCTCATTTTAAAAGAATTAGCAACCTTTGGTTTTAGGATAGAATTCGGAAACTGACAATTTAAGCAGCCATTCAGGATAGGCTTAGGTGGCTAACTGCATTACATAGAGGCAAATATAGGTTTGCACCACCAAGTAGGAGCCCAAGTAATTAAGGAAGCAAGAAGAGATGAACTTATCAAACGTGCAGAAATTCCATTTCATCACTTCAAGAGTCGAGCAAATGTAAACATGAATCAAGTGGTCTTACTACCGGAGACAGAACAATGATGGATGAATAATTTATAAAACTCAGTGCCTCTGTGAAAGGTAAGGATGACTCCTGCGTTTGTGGTGCAATCAGAACATTGCGTGTGTTGAAGTTGTTTTAACGCAAACCAAAGATGCCTTTTAAAAAACAAGTTTACATCATATTCTTATGCATGCCAGTGCTGTGTGTGAGGTAATTTAAGGTGGTTCTGACAAGTGTCGTCGGCATCTTCATATCCGGTCACATGGGTGGAAAGCCACTCCCATCCAGTCACATGGTCAGCAAGCCACTCCCACAAAGGAGGCCACGCCCACATAGTAGGCTCGAACAATTTTTGAAACCCACCACTGGACCATTATCAAATGTGCTTGTTGAACTGGTGCTACCTAATATCTTTTTCAATACATAGTTCAAAGGACCCAGCAGTGTTTTTTCAAGTGGCGACTAGATTTTCTTCATTTTTCCTTGAAGATGTTTTGCTGATCATCAGCCATCAAAGCAGAGCTGAAGATGCTTCAGAATAGAATAGAATAACAAAGTTGGAAGGGACCTTGGAGGTCTTCTAGTCCAACCCCCTGCCTAGGCAGGAAACCCTACACCATTTCAGACAAATGGTTATCCAACATCTTCTTAAAAACATCCAGTGTTGGAGCGTTCACAACTTCTGGAGGCAACTTCTGTTCCACTGATGAATTGTTCTAACTGTCAGGAAATTTCTCCTCAGTTCTAAGTTGCTTCTCTCCTTGATTAGTTTCCACTCATTGCTTCTTGTCCTTCCCTCAGGTGCCTTGGAGAATAGTTTGACTCCCTCTTCTTTGTGGCAACCCCTGAGATATTGGAACACTGCTATCATGTCTCCCCTAGTCCTTTTTTTCATCAAACTAGACATACCCAGTTTCTGCAACCATTCTTTATACGTTTTAGCCTCCAGTCCCCTAATCATCTTTGTTGCTCTTCTCTGCACTCTTTCTAGAGTCTCCACATCTTTTCTACATCGTGGCGACCAAAACTGAATGCAGTATTCCAAGTGTGGCCTTACCAAGGCATTATAAAGTGGTGTTAACCCTTCACGTGATCTTGATTCTATCCCTCTGTTTATGCAGCCTAGAACTGTGTTGGCTTTTTTGGCAGCTGCTGCACACGGCTGGCTCATATTTAAATGGTTGTCCATTAGGATTCCAAGATCCCTCTCACAGTTACTACTATGGAGCAAGGTACCACCTGTACTATATCTGTGCATTTTGTTTTTCTTGTCTAAATGTACAACCTTACCTTCTTGGATGAGAAACGAAATGTCTTCAAAGGGGGAAAAAAAGCCCAGTTACCTCTCAAAAAAGGATCTTTGGGACAACCGTGACCTCATTCACTGAGAATCTCCATCAGTCAAAGGGGCTAAAAATGTGATAAGGTCATGCATACTAAGAGAAGGAAGACCAACCGGCTACCCATTGTGCCACTTAGGATGGGAAAAACTGCCAGAAACATTTGCTGCATATTTTTCGAGTTTCCTTAACTGGAAAGGACTTTCTCTCGTCAACAAAGAGGGTAGAATGAAGGCTCCAGGTCTCAGCTCTAAATGGGTACATATTACAGAATATAGGCTCCTAAAATTTGGCCCTTACAAAGCAGGAAGGCTAGACAAAAATTTGGTGGTAAACTAGAACTATTTTGACACACAAAAAAATTGTACTCTGATGTCTTACTGATTGAGGAATGATGAAATGTTTGTTTTAAAAGAAAATAAAACTTTTGAACCCAAAGCAGGAAGGGCCAATGAGATGACTGTTCAGGAAATGCATGGGGCTAGAACTCACAGTCAACTGGAGATTTTATTTTATTTATTTATTTCATCAAGCATGTGTTAGATAACATATATAAGTATAAACATGATTTTGGATACATGAAATGGATACGAATAAAAAGATACACTAGGAAAGGGAGGGTAGCAGTGGTGGGATATGTCCGGTATGCCCCGGTATGGATGTACCGGTTCCTGCTAGGAGCACCAGGTACCGTTCTGGTACAGTGCTCTGGAGGGCGCACCTACCCTCCTTACCTGTATTTGAGCTGATCGGGGATTTCGCACATGTGCATAGATCGTACGGCGTCTGTGTGATGCTCCGCCGAGCAGCTGGAGAGCTGCGGGCAGTAAGTACTCATGCTCGCACTGTGTGCATGCATGTGGTGGACACTCGACCCCGTTGCACCATACCGGTTGCAACGGGATCCGGAGCCCACCACTGGACAGTAGGCATGCTGGTGCACTTATGCATGCCCCTTAAAGGCCCCTTAGGAATGAGGTGACGTCAGCAGTAGACAGTTTAAGGTTAAAGTTACCGCGGTTTGAGGATGTAACAATGGAGTCGGGTAGAGCATTCCAGCCATTGACCATTCTGTTGCCGAAGTCGTATTTTCTACAATTGAGTTTGGAGTGGTTTACTTTAAGTTTGTATCTATTGTGTGCACATGTATTGTTGTAGTTGAAGCTGAAGAAGTCATTGACAGGTAAGATGTTGTAGTAGACAATTTTGTGTACTATGCATAGGTCAGACTGAAGGTGGTGTAGTTCTAAGTTGTCTAAGCCCAAAATTTCAAGTCTGATGGATTAAGGGATTCTGTTGTGAGCAGAGGAGTGGAAGACTCTTCTCGTGAAATATCTCTGGATGCGCTCAATTGTATTATATGACAATGGTATTATATGAAATTCTATTACAATTATTATATATGTATATGACCCAAAGACACCCAACCAGCTTTCATGGCTAAGGTGGGACTAGAACTCAGGATCTCCTAGTGATTGGCCCAAAGTCATCCATCTGACTTTTATGTCTAAGGCTGGAATAGAACTCACCACCTCATAGTTTCTAGTCTGGTACTTTAACCACTAGACCAAACTGTTGGGGGGCTTGGTTAGAGACTGAATAGGAACTGGAAGGGAAACAATACAGGATAATTTTTCAGTATAGCATGAAGGAAGCAAAGCAGAGGTGGAATTCAGCAGGTTCTGACCAGTTAAGGCACAACAGGCTGAATCTTAACAGAACAAACACACCGAGGGACGTTAGGGATGTCTTACCTTCACAGTGTTTGTTTCCAGAGAGTAAGTCATCTGTCTATCAAGTTTGGTTGAAATTGCTGGAGGTGTTCCAGAGTTATGCTGGAACACATACACACACACACACACACACACACACAAACACACAAACACACACACACACACATTTTTATATGTACAGATATCTTGCCTTATTATTTTTTATAAACAACTTAAGATACAACATATCTAATACAAGTTATCTTGATGTATATTATGCTAGAGCAGGGGTGTCAAACTCGTGTGTGTGTGTGTGTGTGTGTGTGTGTGTGTGTGTGTGTGTGTAGAACTCACAATCTCCTGATGATTGGCTCAAAGTTACCCAGCCAGCTTTCATACCTAAGATGGAAATAGAACTCAGGGTCCAAGTTTGTAGCCTAGTGCCTTAACCACTAGACAGAAAGGCTCTCTTTGGAGCCCATGAATAACAACAGGAATCAGTTGCACCGTTGAACCAACAAACACTAATTTTGCTTCAGAGCCAGAGAGGTTTGCTCCTCAGATCTATTGGGAATCACCTGGTTTTATTTTATTTTATTTTTTCTTTTCTCAAACCTTCATGCCTGCATAGATGTGTGCGCTTATTAATTCATGTGTCCTAAATCAGCCACGTCGAAGCAAAATGCAATTACGGTTGCTGTGTGACAGATTCTGGGCTCCTTAGCATCCAACCTTGGAAAGATCAATATCCATCATTTCATACCCCGGAAAATTCAATAAGTAATTGCTCAATTTGCCACACAGCTACACAAGCCATAGAGATATTTTTTGGGTTGTTGCTGGCCATCTCCTCAGTGGTGACAATATACATTCCCTCTTTGGTGTCTCTGCCAACTTAACTGATTATACCTAAGCTGCTGGGTCAAGGATCGAGCAACTGTCCTTTGTGTTGGAAAACTAAAATGTTAGTTTCCCCCCCCCCCACATGTGTGAAGTATCTCATCTGCATTTACAGAAAGTTGGTGATGCTCACGGAAATAGTAACGGAAAACTGGAGGAAGGTGGCCTGCTAGTAGTTACTACTCAACTCGGTTCACCGACAAATGTGCGCCCAACAAATGCCTGCCGACAAAACCGCGGCGACAACACTGTGATGTCAAAAGTGCGTCAACAAATGCGCGCCAACAAAAGCGCGCCATCCACAAACAACATATTGGGATGCGAAAACAATGTTATAACTCTAACCCTAACCCTAACCCTAACCGTAACCCTAACCCTAACCCTAACCCTAACACTAACCCTAACCCTAACCCTAACACTAACCCTAACCCTAACCCTAACACTAACCCTAACGTAAAAACCCTAATCACACTTTTGATGTCGCGGTGTTGTCGCCGCGGTTCTGTCGGTGCTCATTTGTCAGGCGCGCATTTGTCAGGTCACGCTCAACTCACACAGTTCAGACTGCCCCAGGAGCTGTTGACACAGTTCCACAGAGGAATTATTGAGTCTGTCATTTGTACTTCTATAACTCTCCGGTTCGGTTCAGCAACTACCATATTTTTCGCAGTATAAGATGCACCTTTCCCCTCCCCCACCCCCCAAAAAAGAGGGTGAAAATTTGGTTGTGTTGTAGGAAGTTAAAACTCACCCCTCCCCTAGAAAAATGAAATATCCTAGGAAATACTGAAAAGGCAGAACATATTTCCCTGGATCAGAAATGGAGAAACATTTTCCTGAATGGGCCGTTAAAATGCCTATGCCAGTCTATTCTACATAGCAAAGAGTTTCCTCCCTTCAGCTCCAGGGTGATGGGATTAAGGCATGATAGCATTAGCCCTTTACCCATCTCACCACAGGGCACCTGGGAGAAAGCAGTGCTCAACCAAACCTGGACTCAAGACAGCCTAGAGAGTTGCCTTTGCATGGCCCCATGGGTGTCTGACAACCAATCAGAATACATTTCTTACACAGGAAACAGAAAGGTGGGGCCAAACAGAGTATTAAAAACCCAGCAAGTCCCCTTCTTTTCCTCCTTTCTTCTTCACCCAACATCTGGAAGCATGTGATCACTTTTTCTTTTCAGGAGCTCAAGCCATGTGATCCTGTCCTCCATTAAATCATCTTTCCAAGCAGCTTCCATGTCTCCAGTGTCTTTTTCCCCACTTGGAGCTGTACCCAGAAGGACATTTCTTCCAACAGTGACTTATATACCAAATGTAGCCCCACCCACCCCCACTAGAGCCCAAAAAACACAAGGCATGGAGGCAGCGATGGTCTGTGGGAATCCTTGCACCCTGGAGCAGCTGATCGGGGGCATTCCGGCAGTCTGATTTGCCCGCCAATCAGCTGTGCTGAATCAGACTGCAATAAGTGCTGAAGCTGACCTGGCTGGTCAGAGTTTGAGCGGCAATCACATTCAGAAAGCACACACAAGAAAGCAGGATTCAAAATAATAATAATATACAATACATTACCAAAAGCAGGTTTTCCAAGGTAGCAGTAAATACAAGCAAAACACAACCAGTTTCACTTTCAGTTCTCAGCTCAGCCTGTCTCCTTCCTGTCTCCTTGTTGCTCAGTCCAAATAGCCCTCATTGGCTGACTTAGTTGCTGTGCCTATTCATTGGCTGACCTTGTTACCATGTGTCAGCTGAATACCATGGATGCTGGTAGGTGGAGGCAGAATTTTTTCCCCTTTTATTTTCCTCCCCCAAAACTTAAGGTGCGTCTTATACTCCTGAGCATCTTATACTCCAAAAAATATGGTAAAATGGAAAAGTGCAGACTCCAACAGATAGTTAGAACTGCAGAAAAAAACAATTGCAACCAGCCTGCCTTCTGTAGAGAGCCCGTATATTGAAGGAGGGCCAGAAAAAATATCGACAGACCCTCACAATCTGGACATAAACTGTTTTAACTCCCTCCCCTCAGAACGTCGCTACAGGACATTATATGCCAAAGCTGGTGTTTGTGTGCGTGGGAGCACTGGAAACCATAAGAGTAGCTCCCTGATGCGCATGTGCATGCCAGAAAGCTAGCCGGCCAGCTGGTCTTCGCACGTGCATATGTGCCACAAAACCAGAAGGCCATGTGAACAGTATGCATGCAGTCGCCGGAAACTACTCTTATGGTTTCCGGTGCTCCGGTGTTTCCGGTGCTCCGGTTTCCGGTCTCCCCCGCACACATACACACATGCTCCAGTTTTGGCACTCGGTGCTGAAAAGGTTCACCAATACTGGTGTAGGGGTTCCTGTTTGAGCAGGTGGTTGGACGAGGAGACCTCCCAGGTCCCTTCCATCTCTGTTATTCATTTATTGTAATCTGCGGCAGAACTGATGTCCCAGAAATCTTTAAAGAAGAAACATGCTCACTTTCAAAAAAAAATATCATCACATCCAATCAGCTTTGATTATCTTAGCTGGTTGCCACTAAGAGTGTTCAATAAGACTTTATACAAAGTTGTGTGGGACTTGACAACTGAAGGCAGGTGGGAGTCTTGCCAAGTTACAGTGTCAACTCTTCTTCCAGCTGTGTTCCAAAAGCACCAAAATGCCATTACAGCCTAGTTCATAAATCTTGGTGTGGTTGGCATTTATTGATTAAAGCTCCGAGACAAATTGATCAGTTGTTCTCCCTTTACTCTCTCTCTCTGTCTCTCTCTGTCTCTGTCTCTCTCTTTCTCTTGCCAGCAGGTTATTAAAATAATACAGCGGGATGTAATAAACTCCGTATCAGTGACACATGAAGATAAGACTGGGGTCCTACTACAAATTTGGAACATGGGCCAAGCAAGGAATGGGGCCCTTCAGCCACCATTTCATTTGCTACCTATTTATTTATTGAGAAGAATAATTCCAAGAATTTATCATTTGCCTTCAGTTCCGGCTCAGAGTTATTTCGCTCAAAAATATCTAACGTATTACACAGCGGTGGTATCAGAAGGAATTTCTGAATGTGAGTTTTAACTCTGAGGGCTGAGCTATTTTAGATCTATTTCCATTCTGCATTCAAGAAGTGCTTGGGTAGCGCGCTCCTGCTACGGAACTGGTAGTGGAGATAACAGGATATCATTACTGCAAAAAAAAAACCATATATAACAGTCCAGGGGTGGATTTCAAAAAAAATTACTACTGGTTTGGTGGGCGTGGCTAGATGGGGGGCATGTGACTGAGTGGGCGTGGCCAACTTGACGCCACTCAGGCACACTCAGTCACATGACCCGACCATCAACTCACACCCACTGAAGCGGTGGTGAAAAGTTTTGGGGGGAGGGAGGACACCAGGCCAGGCCTCTTTGCTGTCTTTTTTGGGGGAGGGGGAATCCCCAGTGTTAGGTAAGCCCCCCATTGGGAGAGCGAGTGTCAGAGAAGCGTTGTGAGAGTTGTGTTGGGGAACACACAAACCAGCATAGAGACACTGCAGTTTAAATAGGCTTTTACTTTCGTGGAAATAGAGGTATCAGAGTCCATCAAACAGTCCAAGTCATACACGGATAAGACAGTCAGTCACCAATGTCTTTCAGTTAAGAGATAATCCAAATAACATAGTCCATAATCATACAAATAGTCCAGTATTCATAGTTTTTCTAGCAGTTGCAAAACTTACAATAGCTCACGGCACTTTCTAACAGCCAGCTTCCAAAACACTCAGATCAGATCAGCCCAGCATCTAACAAACAGAGAGCTAACAGTCATTCTGGCTCCCTCTTATGGCCGATTGAGGAAAACAGCAACCAATCACATTTTACAGTATGATTTAAAGAGACAGGCACAGCATTGTTATATGATTTATATATATTGCCAACCCAACCGTTAGATTATATTCCTAACACCCAGAGCACCTTTATATTGTTTGGTAGGCTCCCTCACAGGCAGCTTCTCTTTCTGGCCCACAAGCAGAGAACAAGGTTGCTACCTGGCGCCTCTTCCCTCAGTCTCCGCATCGCTGCCCTCCGCTAACTCAACTCTGCGCAGAGCAGGCTGCGGAGGGTGCCGTAAGCCAGTCTGATCAGGGCGGTGTGCTGCTCCAAGAAGCTGTGCTCAGCCAGCTCCCCCCTGCCATCGGCGGCTGAAGTGGTCCAGGTACAGCGAGCGCTGCAGGGCCAGGAAACGCTGCCAGAGCTGGGACCTGTCCAGGGCGAAGTTGCGCGGGCAGCCCAGCACCCCGAAGACATCTGTACGGGGCTCCGCCAGCTGCAAAGCGCAGCATGAGGGCAGAAGCCCATGAACCCAGCAGGGCAACTCAGCTCCAGCAGCAGCAGCGCCTGGCCACCTGGGATTGGGGGGGGGGGACTGGGCAACGGGTGTTGCATGCGAGGGCCCCGCGGCAGGCCTGATCCCAGGCTGCCAAGTTACCACCTATTCGGCCAAACCAATATGAACTGGTAGGAACCCACCTCTGTAACAGCCGCCCCCAACCTTTCGGGAAGTGGGGACCGGTTCCATGGAGAGAGGTTTCTCCGTCGACTGGAGGGGGCGTGTTTTCACGTGCTGCCTGCATCCCATGGATGGGCCTTCTCTTGCTTGCAGGGCCCGGTTGCCACACCCAGTGCCAGTCCATGGACTGGAGGCTTGGGAAGTCTGATATATAACACTGTAATCCAAGTATGGTTTCCAATTAGAATTAAACTCTACGTTGTAGGAAGTTAGCCCCCAGCCCTCTCCTAGGAAAATGAGATATTTTAGGAAATATTAAAAGGGCAGAATATTTCCCCTAAAAAGGGAGGCAGAAACTCAGCCCCCTCCCACTTTGTCAACAGGCCATTAAGGCCTGAGCCAGTCTATTCTACATAACAAATATCTACCTCTTTAGCTCCAGGGTGATGGGATTAAGACATTGCCCTCAGGACATAATAGGTTTAGCCTTCTACCCATGTCACTATATGGCACTCGGGATGATTACATCACCCAGCAAGGCTCAACCAAGCTTGGGACTCAGGACAGCCTACAGAGTTGCCCCTGCATGGCCCCATGAGAGTCTGACAACCAATCAGAATACAAGCTCAGATTCAAAAGCCCAGAGAGGGCATAAAATCCAGGAACATCAGCATCTCTTCCCTTTTTTTCCTTCACCCAACATCTTCAAGGCATTCGATCCTGTCCACCATTAAAAACCATCTTTCCAAGCAGCCTCCATGTTTCCAGAGTCTTTCTCCCCACTTGGAACTGAACCCAGATGGACATTTCTTCCAACAACATTAGATTTACTTGGTAGATAGGAAGCTGTTTGTCGCAAGGAAGCAGACTCCTGCAATTTAATTAGCCTCACTTCCAAAGGAGGAATCAAAGGTCTTTGCCATTAAAAGGCATATAAAATCCTTGCAGCCATTAACCCGTGCACTGTAGTTCAGCGAGTTTGGAAGGAAATGCATAGTTTAATGAAATTTAATAGAAATGTCTCAGTTTGAAATGGAATTAAAGCCTTCAAAATCTGTTCCATTGCACTATGAATCATTCTGCAGGATTCGGGGGATTTTACAACATTGCTGCTATATTTGAAAAAAAAAAGGGATCCCATGTGTCTGTTACATTTCTCACATTTTTTTTTTTAGAAAAGTGATTATTCCTTTTAAGAATCAAGTCTAGAATAATCTACCAGCAACAACACATCTGATAGCATTTATTTTTAAGTACAGTATTCAGAATCAATTTAATGCTTTCTTCCACTGAAATCCCTACTGTTGTGTATTTATAACCACGTACAATCATTTAATCATACAGTCTTCAACACGTTCATATTCCGAGGCACTTCTCAGTAATAGTATATACGTTGCTCCTAATAGATGTACAGGAATATATATTATGAGATTTCCCATATGTAGTCAAATCCCACAATGTTCCTCCTCGTTTCTGTAGTTCATTTGTTCCAGTCCTACTTACAGGAAGTCATGGACAGTGGTGGGATTCAAATTCTTTTACTACTGGTTCTGTGGGCGTGGGTTGGTGGGTGTGGCTTGGATTGGTGGGTGTGGCAGTGGAAGGATACTGCAAAATCCCCATTCCTTCCCCACTCCAGGGCAAGGATACTGTAAAATCTCCATTTCCACCCCACCCCACTAACCAGCTCCATTCTCCTGGGCAGGGCAACAGAAGAAGACCCAACCAATCAGCTGGGATGCCAATCAGCTGGGAGGCAGTGAATAGATGGGGGTGGAGCCAGCCAGAGGTGGTATTTGCCAGTTCTCCAAACTACTCAAAATTCCGGTTATCAGTTCACCATAACCGGCCAGAACTGGCTGAATACCACCTCTGGACATGGATATCAACAAAACATAGTAAAGCATTGTGTTGTAAAAGGCTCAAAAGTTCTTATCTTTGTTCAATTAAAATTAAATCCTTGCCACCTAAAAAATTATTGTCTTCGCAATGAAGCCAACTTCTTAGTATCTTCATTTTTATCAAAGTAGACACTTAATAATGAAGAAGGGTGGGGTGGGGGTGGGGTACCCTGGATTTAATATTTCCCTGTATTTATCCAAAACTGCCAGTACAGGTAATTTAATGCAGGAAAGAATCTCAAACAAATGTGGTAGATAATGTTTTAAATCTTATTATTTCTGACCTAAGTGTAGCTAGACTATCCTAATGTCAATGAATATCTCTGATAGGGGTCAGGGTGCCCAACGCATCAATATAGAATTAAGAATGTAGAATAACAGATGGGACCTTGGAGGTCTTCTAGTCTTGTCTGAAATGGTATAGGGTCTCCTGCTAGAGCAGGGGGTTGGACTAGAAGATCTCCAAGGTCCTTTCCAACTCTGTCATTATGTTTTGTTATTCTGCTCCTGGGTCAATACTTGTATGTATCTCCTCCTGTTTCCATGGCATAATTACCACTAGTATTGAAATAAAACAGCCATATTTCAGAGCAAAGCCACCTGGAGAAGCATAATTTCTATCATTCTCACAAAAACTTTCTTTGGGGGGGGGGAACGTTTAAAATCAGCATTGGTCCAACTTAGTTAGCACTATCATAGAGAAAGTCTGAGAGAAAACCAGAAGTTTAATTGCATGTGTTACATCCATGAAGTCAATGGCTAATCACATATGATTAAAAAGCCATCAAATATAAAAAGGACAATATATTATTTTTATACATAGCTATAAACCCTGAAAATGGCTGTAAGACACTTTACAACTCTTTTCGAGTGGTTGAATTTCCCGATAATATAAAGGGAATAAAATTATCCGCAGAAATGGGAGACTTCCGTTCCAAAGCAGAATTATTACAACAGGGCGAGGTTTGAAAAGAGCTTTAACGGAATTAGTGGGATGAAGTATCAATACTTCTACACCAGTGGTGGGATTCAACTGGTTCGCACCTTTTTAACTTTTTAAGCAGTTCGGAGAATCGGTTATTGGAAGAAACCTCCTTTTGTTTTTCCCCACGGCAGTGAGCAGTGAGTTAGCCCAGTGAGTTAGTTCAGAGAACATATGAAACGAGCAGAGAAATGGAGTTCCTAGAGTTCTCCTAGAACAGCACTTCTCAAATTTGGACATGTGGACTTCGACTCCCAGAATTCCCCAGCCAGCAAATGGGGAATTCTGGGAACTGAAGTCCACCTGTCTTAAAGTGACCAAGTTTGAGAAACACTGTTTAGAACATCAGGCCTGCCCTGGCAGCCAATCAGAGCCTTGCTTTTACTTAACCAACTCAGGTTCTCGGCGAAGGGCTGAACAGGTAGTTTTAACAACTCCTCTGTGTTCATCTGAGTTGTGTTCCTTTCCCATGTCACACTTATTTTCTCTGGGCTCAGTACAGCATCTTCTACTAAAAGGGCCTTTGGGATCATCGCTGTCTCTCATCTTCAGGCAGCACCAGTGGCGCCCGCAATGAGGAGCAAGAAACCTAAATTAGAAGATGATTAAGAGGCTGTTCTGTTTTTCCCAGGAGTTTTGACATCCTTCGGAAAGAGTCTTAAATTGAAAAGCTTTCCTTTTCAAGGAGGACAGTGAGTTGAAAACTAAGGAGATTAGCGGTCGTTTCCATCCGAAGGATTATCCCCCAGAGATCAGCTGCCTGAGCAGCAAACCTGTGAATCGCTAAGAAGAAAAGATATATAAAGGTAAAGGTTCTCCTCGCACATATGTGCTGATTTTCAGCCTTCCGGAAGGCTGAGGAGGCCGTTTTCGCCCTCCCCAGGCTTCAGGAAAGCCTCCGCAGCCTGGGGAGAGCAAAAACTCCCTTACACACACACATGGGAGGGTGGGGGTCGTGCACATATGCATGGGTCAAGGGTCATGCATGCATGCGCAGGTGGGCAGGGGCACATTGAATTGTGGGTGTGGACACACGGAAGTATGCGTTAGCACGCATGCACACAATTTTGGCACACATGCCTTTACAAAAAGGTTTGCTATGACTGTTGTAGGTCATCTAGTCCAACCCCCTGCCCAAGCAAGAGACCCTACACCATTCCAGGCTCTTCTTGAAAGCTTCCATTGATGAAGCTCCCACAACATCTGAAGGCAACTTCTGTTCCATTGGTTGATTGCTCTCCCTGTTAGGAAATTTCTCCTTATTTCCAGGTTGAATCTCTCCTTGGACAGTTTCTGACTGCTATCATGTCTCCCCTAGCCCTTCTTTTCATTAAACTAGACATACCCAATTCCTGCAACCGTTCATCGTATGTTTTAGTCTCCAGTCCCCTAATCATCCTGGTTGCTCTTCTATGCATTCTTTCTAGAATCTCAACATCTTTTTTTTATATTGTGGCGACCAAAACCGGATGCAGTACTCTTAAGTGTGGTCTTACTAAGGCTTTGTAGAGTTGCATTAGTACCTTGTGTGATCTTGGTTGTATCCCTCTGTTAATGCAACCTAGGATTGCATTGGCGTTTTGGTGGCTGCAATTATTTAGCAATAGCAGTAGCAGTTAGACTTATATACCGCTTCATAGGGCTTTCAGCCCTCTCTAAGTGGTTTACAGAGTCAGCATATTGCCCCCAACAACAATCCGGGTTCTCATTTTACCCACCTCGGAAGGATGGAAGGCTGAGTCAACCTTGAGCCGGTGAGATTTGAACAGCCGAACTGCTGAACTGCAGTCAGCTGAAGTAGCCTGCAGTGCTGCATTTAACCACTGCGCCACCTCGGCTCAATTTCAGCCTTCTTCCATCTGGGCATGCTCCAGACTGTGCAAATTCATCTAAGAGGATTCCCCAGCCAACGTGACCCTTACTGAGAATTCTGGAAGTCGAACTTTTATAGCTCTGAGTGAAGACCAGAAAAAAGAGCCGGACATGTAGCCTTACAATATCAAATATGCCAGAATGTTTACAGGAAACCTGCTGCCATCCTCCATTTCAATATATATATGCTCTTGATGCAGACAGCACTCCGTGCTTACGGATGCTCTTAAAAAGCAAGATAAGACCAGAAAAAAGAGCTTTAAGATTTGCAGCCATTTAAGGCCTCCATCTCTTAAAATGCCTGAAGTGCCTCCCCAGATGTATCTGGCTGTCTCCAGCCATTTTTGGCACTTTCTACAGGCAACACAAAGCCTTGTGTGGTCGGTCCACAGGTGAACAGAAGCTGTAAACTACTGCCTGTAGCACGGCCAGGCCTCCAAAAACCCATGTATCATTTCTGCAGCTGCCAAAGCAACCCGAATCCAGAGGTTCTTAACAGCAGTCTAGATGGGATGCCGAATTAGCCACTGAAGATTTAATCCAGGGGTCCTCAAACTTTTTTAACAGATTAAAAACAGAATCTTAAATAGATTCCGTTAATGGGTTTTTGTTTTTTTTACTGGGGATTCCCCTTCTTATACTGATCCTATTGCCGTAATGGTGAACCTATGGCAAGAGTGCCACAGGTGGCACACGGAGCCCGCTCTGCAGGCACATGAGCCATCACCCAGCTCAGCTCCACTGCGCATGCATGCACACCTCCCACTGCTCAGCTGGTTTTCGGATCTCTACCATGCATATGGGAGATGCAGGGAAGACAGGGTGCATTGCATTGTGGGTGTGGGCACATGCATGCTGTTGCACACGTGTGTGTGATTTCCGCCCGGGAGGACAAAAAGATTAGCCCTCACTGCCCTATTGCAAAGTTGAGAATTCCTGGGTTACCAGGAGCCAATAGGATTTCTTCACATGAAATGATTGTCTCTGGGTTGGCTCTTGCATCTTGTCAATCCTATCATATTGTTGCAGCAGATTGAGGTTTGTAATCTACTTACGAAAGACCAGGACTTGATACCACGAAGGTGAGAGAAACAGGTTTATTGGATGCATCGAGTTCAGCGTGTTCACACACCAAAATCTGAACTGCCTGAGCTCTGCCCAGGTTGCTATTTTTATGCTGTGTTCCATACTGTGCATTCTCAAGACGTTTCCATACATGAGACAAGCATGACATTTTGAAAAGCAGAAGTTCATTTGGAATGTTACAGCAAAGGACATAGGAGAACTACAAAAAAGAGAAGTTCCTATTTCTTCTTAAGCTGTCAGCAGCTTTTACCTCTGTTCTATCTCTCACCCACGTCTGGCTTCCTGTGCCCCCACTTTACAGGGTCTTGCCACACTGTTCAGCCCTATTTTTAATACTTATGAGGAAGTTTGGGAGAAAAGTTCACTCCAGCTAAAAGTCAACTTTGGGACTCCAGGGCACTAGAATGAAAAGCCAAACTAATGTGAATTTATAAGGTCCATTCTATTAAGAGCACCTAACCTGGCCAGCCACTGGTGGGTTTACCTGTGCAACCCCTGCTGCATCAATATTGTACAGAGTATAAGATACACCTTTCCCCCCCCCAAAAAAAAGATAATGAAAATCTGGGTGTGTCATACACCCCGAATACAGGATTTTTTGCCTCCCGAAACCCTGCCCCCTTCACCAAAACAGCCGTGCATAGCCTTTAGGAGGCATTCAGAATGCTCCTGGGTGCTGGGGAGGGCAGAAATGAGCAAAAAACAGGCTGTTTTTTTACTCAATTCCCCCCCCCTCTAGCCCCTGGAGCACTCTGTAAACCTCCTAAAGGATATGCATGCCCCTTTTTTGACAAAAAACTGGCCTGTTTTTGTGAAAAACGGGCTGTTTTTTGCTCATTTCCCCCCCCCCCCTCCAGGAGCACTCTAAAAGCCTCCTAAAGGCTATCCATGCCCATTTTGGGGGGGGGGAAACGGGCCCATTTTTGCAAAATACAGGCCGTTTTGGGGAGGTCTGCAGAGGGCAAAAAACGTTTTTTAAAAATTTTACCTCTTCAAAATCTTGGTGCATCTTATACTTCGGTGCGTCTTCTACTCCGAAAAGTATGGTATTTCTCAAATTTGCATTGGAAATGCTTTGGGCCTTCTGCCCAACAACTGACTTTGTGACCACCAATATACCGTGAGCAAGTGATGTTGATTTGCCATAGCTCAAGTTTTCAAATCACACACATTCTCTCTATTTATATTAGGCACAAAGCAGATCATAAATCACACTTCTATGAATAATAACAGCCTACCGTGCTCTATGGCATTATAATAAAGCTCCATTGTAACGCCATCCTTTTCCTGCTTCTCCCCACCTGGTCTTTAGAGATGGTATGATTATGTTCACAATGGGGAATTAACAGGGATCTCTTCCTGCTCACGTGGGCTCCAATAATAATAATAATAAAATAGGTTGCGTGATTATGGTATTGAATGCAGACAATCTGTCAAAGAAGACAACCTCAAAACCTGGAAATCTACCTAGAACAGAAAGCAGTAGCAAGACAAAAGATCGCTGTTATTCCGATAAATTTAGTGGCATATTTTGATTTCTCATTCACGTTTAAAAAAAAAAGTTCATTCCATGCTAGTCTGCTTGCTTTATTTCTCTCTTATTTACTGAATAAAGGAGAAAGGGATATGGGATTCATTGTCTAGATCAGTGGTGGCTAACCTTTTTGTCCTCGTGTGCTGAAATCGTGTGCACCAGAGGTGGGTTCCTACCAGTTTGCACCTATTCGGTAGAACCGGTTCGTCAAATCTACCGAACCGGTTAGAAGAGGTTCCACCAGTGGACCCGGAAAGCAGGCCACACCTACGGAAGAGGTTCCGAAATTTTTTGAAACCCGGAACTGAGTGGAAGTTCTCTGCGCAACTGAAACGGACGCCGCCGCAGGAGAGCCGCAGGTTCAACCAAACTTGATTCAGACAAACATGGCTCCCCATGGGAGTCTGACTATAGCCAATAGAATACATTTCTTGCACAGGAACAGGAAGCTCAAGGAAAAGGCCCAAGAGAGGGTATAAATAACCTTCTCTCTCCACTCTGTATGGTCAGCTGCCCGGGACCTCGAACCCATGTGCTCCTGTCCATCAATAAACCATCCTTCCAATCAGCCTCCATGTTTCCAGTGTTTTTCTCCCTGCTTGGAACTGAACCAGATGGATATTTCTTCCAACATTAACATTTTTAGCTTAGGGTACATGAAAATGGTGGCACTTCCTAAAATCCATAATGCCAATTGAAAATAGTAATTAACTTTAGTGCCATAACTGGAAGATGATAATAATATGTCAGTAGAAGACTGTTGTGCAAAATGACAGTTGATTGGGATAAGGACCTCCTGGTATACTTGGAGCATTAAAGGAAATAAAAAGCAAAGCATATTTCCATAATTGCATCTTTGTGATTCATTTTTCTTGATGTTTCAATACTTTATCGTGAAATAATTTTTGGAGAGAACCAACCTATCTCCCTTTGACATTCAATTCTGCTAGGTAACATTTGCCACTGTCTTCCAAGAGAGGTAATTATTAGTTTGCTATTCTGGGCATCTTCTTAATTAATGTCAAGCACATTCAAAACATCTTGGCAAGGGGCAACAAGAGGTTGACCTTCTCTGGATTTGCAAATGAAGCAGGATGAGGTTTGCTTGCACCTTAGATGCCAAACCAGTGAGATATACTACAGCAAAAAGTCTGCGCTGGAAAATAATAATTTTACCATCTCTGAAAAATGCCATCATAAACTACTTTCATGTTATTCTCAAGAATTATAATAAATATGTCAACCGAGGACACCAGCAATCAAAACCCAAAGATTTCTAGTTCAGGGTTATTTCCTCCAGATTCTTAATTAAAATGTTTAGATAAAAGTTAGAGAGCAGAAAGTGCAATCTACATTATATTTAAAGCAGTGGTGAGATTAAAAAAAAATTTCCTACCAGTTCAGTGTGTGTGGCTTGGTGGGCATGGTGTGGCTTGGTGTGTGTGGCTTGTTGGGCATGGCGGTGGGCGTGGTAGGGGAACGATACTGTAAAATCTCCATTCCCTCCCCACTCCAGGGAAAGGTTACTACAAAATCCCCATTTCTTCACAATCAGCTGGGACTCAGGAGGCAGAGAATAGATGGGGGCGCGGCCAGCCAGAGATGGTATTTACCGGTTCTCCGAACTACTCAAAATTTCCAGTACTGGTTCTCCAGAACTGGTCAGAACCTGCTGAATTACACGTCTGATTTAAAGTATAGTTGCATTGATGGATCGTCCCTTTCTCTTTTTTTAATACTAAAAAATTAGGACTCTGGATTTATTTTCTAAGATATTGTTTTTTTTAAACCTTGGCAACTTTAACCTTTGCTGCAAGGAGTTTTGAAATATCCTGTCTTGAATGGGCTTCTGCTGGCAGTATTTGCTTTGCTTATGAATGAAGCCATCTAGATAGTTACCTTCCTCTATCCATAAGCTCTTTTATCTCTTTTAAGTGCTGACATCTGCTGTGGGCTATTCAGAAAGACCTGGGGCTGCTTTCTGCCTCTAAAAAAATAGGTTTCTCCATTTCTCCTTTAGGGAAACCTAATATTCTGCCTTTTTTAATATTTCCCAGAATATTTCATTCTTCCGGGGGGCAGGGAGAGGCTTCCCACATTTTGAAAGTTGCCTGGATACAGCTCCTGTGCCTGATTTGGGTAAAGCCTTGGTTCGTTGTTTATATCAGACGCTGCCTCTGCCAAACTCACGTACATTTGAGTAACACCTCTTCTGCTTCTTCATCCTTGACAAACCCGCCTTCTGCTAGCCCAGTATAAAGAAATAAAAACTAAAGCAATTACCCCAGGCCGTCATTTAAAAACCAATCTCTGTTTTTTTTTTATTACAGGCCCCAGAATTAACAACTGTAAAACAAGGACCTGTTACACTGCGGTAACACAAGATAAATTTCCTGCTCTTCACTTCTCCATATATCAACTAAATCAATCTATCTCTCTCTGTCTGTCTGTCTCTCTTTCTGTCTCTCTCTCTGTCTCTCTCTCTCTCTCTGTCTCTCTGTCTGTCTGTCTGTCTCGCTCTCTCTCTTTCTCTGTCTCTCTGTCTCTCTCTCCCTCCCTTCCTCTCTCTGTCTCTCTTTCCAGAACAGATGGTTCCCAAAGAAGAAAATAAAGCAGTAAGAAAAATTCTCCAGGATTCAGAGGGAAGATCAGCCCAGCCTCACCTGGTTTGGGATGACACCTGGGGAAGCACGAAATAAAATCTGAAAGCATTTGCAACTCATATTTCACAGGAGATGCTGCTGGACTAGGGTTGCTAAGCAAGAGGTGCCATAACCATGGTTTCCCTTAGCTTTGCTTAGCTGGGATGTAGCTTATGTATGAAGTGAAGAAAATATTAGACTCTAGACTGTATCGAGGATGCTTGCAATATTTAGTGCATTTGTCTGAAGCTACATGGGTGAAAAGTTGGAATGTGAAAGCTGACAAGTTAGTAAAACAATTCCATGATAAATTCCCCGATAAGCCAAAGGGTCCCCTGGAGGGGGGAGAAGAGGTCAGAGGTGGGTTCCTACCAGTTCGCACCTATTCGGTAGAACCAGTTCGTCAAATCTACCGAACCGGTTAGAAGAGGTTCCACCAGTGGACCCGGAAAGCAGGCCACACCTACAGAAGAGGTTCCAAAACTTTTTGAAACCCACCACTGGTCCTTGGATATGATTATTCTACACTATCCTGCTCATATTTATAAAGCTCAGTCCCTCTGTGAAAGGCAAGGATGACTACTGCGTTTGTGGTGCAATCAGAACATTGCGTGTGTTGAAGTTGTTTTAACGCAAACCAAAGATGCCTTTTAAAAAACAAGTTTACATCCTATTCTTATGCATGCCAGTGCTGTGTGTGAGGTAATTTAAGGTGGTTCTGACAAGTGTCGTCGGCACCTTCATATCCAGTCACATGGGCGGAAAGCCACTCCCATCCAGTCACATGGGTAGCAAGCCACTCCCACAAAGGAGGCCACACCCACAGAGTAGGTTCGAACAATTTTTGAAACCCACCACTGGAAGAGGTGGTTAGTTAGTAAATGTGAACCCCCTGCACTTTACAGGATACACTTTCCTTCTGAGGGGAAGTTGCCTGTCAGGCCTGCAGCCAGCTTTTCTGTTGGACTTCAGGCCTACCACACCTTCTACTATTCATTTTCTATTGTGGGAAAATGAGAGAGGGAATTATACGGAGTTGGACGATTATGTAACCATAATAATATTCTTTCTAGAAAGCCAAGGTCATCCATTGTCTCTGCACTGGGTGGACTCTGTGTTCGTGGCAGTGGAAGATTGGACCATTTGATGAACTTGTGGGTGTTGACTTCAGCTAGTACAGAATGCGGCCGCGCGAGTGATTGTGGGTGCACCTCGGTTCGCCCACATAACACCTATCCTCCGCGAGCTGCGCTGGCTACCTGTTGATCTCCGGGTGCGCTTCAAGGTGCTACTTACCACCTATAAAGCCCTCCATGGTAGTGGATCTGGGTACTTGAGAGACCGCCTCCTGCCAATTACCTCCTTGCGACCTATTAGATCACACAGATTAGGCCTCCTCCGAGTTCCATCTGCCAGTCAGTGTCGACTGGCAACTACGCGGAGGAGAGCCTTTTCAGTAGTAGCTCCGACCCTTTGGAACGATCTCCCCGTGGAGATTCGTATCCTCACCACCCTCCAGACCTTCCGCACAGCCCTCAAGATCTGGCTATCCCGTCAGGCCTGGGGTTAAAGATTATAATCCGTCCCCTCCCGAATGATGAATGTTGCTTTCACTTTTAATTACGTACTGTTTTTATATGTCATTGTGTGTACTCCCTTCCCTATACGTTGTAAGCCGCCCTGAGTCCCCTCAGGGAAAAGGGCGGCCTATAAATAAATTTATCTAAATCTATCTAAATCTAAATCTCGGGGGAAGGTCTTGAACTTTCATCTGGATGGGGAAAACCGGGAAGCTTTCAGATTAGGGTTTTCCCAGATGTGCCAAAATTGTTAGGAATATAATCTAACGGTTGGGTTGGCAATATATAAATCATGTAATAATGCTATACCTGTTTCTTTAAATCATGCTGTAAAATGTGATTGGTTGTTGTTTTCTTCAATCGGCCATAAGAGGGAGCCAGAATGACTGTTAGCTCTCTGTTCGTTAGATGCTGGGCTGATCTGATCTGAGTGTTTTGGAAGCTGGCTGTTAGAAAGTGCCGTGAGCTATTGTAAGTTTTGCAACTGCTAGCAAACTTTGAGTACCGGACTGTTTGTGTGATTATGGACTATGTTATTTGTATTATCCCTTAACTGAAAGACATCGATGACTGACTGTCTTATCCGTGTATATCTTGGACTGTTTGATGGACTCTGATACCTCTATTTCCACGAAAGTAAAAGCCTATTTAAACTGCAGTGTCTCTGTACGGTGGTTTGTGTGTTCTCCAACACAACTCTCACAACGCTTCTCTGAACGCACTCGCTCTCCCAACGGGGAGCTTGCCTAACAAACATGGCTCTTTTAATAAATTGGAACTTTAAGGAATCCTTTGCCTTGGACTTTGATTTTATTTTGGATGCTATTTGGCACCCTGACAGCCGGGCTCTTTAGTTACTTTTGTTGAGACGGGTTGGACAACCACTTATCTGAAATTGTATGGGGTTTCCTACTTGAGCAGGGGGTTGGATTAGAATACCTCCAAGGTCGCTTCCAACTTTGTTATTCTGATTTTATTTTCCTCAGCACCAATAGGAGAGCAAACCCACCATAACAGAGTCATGGATTAAATCAGTGTTTCTCGGAAGGAAGGAGGGAATGTAGGAGAGAAGGAAGGGGGGAAGGAAGGAGGAAAGGAAGGGGGAAAGGAAGGAGAGAAGGAGAAAAGAAAGGAGGGAAGGAAGGAAGGAAGGAGGGAAGGAAAGAGGGAAGGAGAGAAGGAGGGAAGGGGAAGGAGGGAGGGAAGGAAGGAGGGAAGGAAGGGGAGTAGGAGAGAAGAAACGAGGGAAGGAAAGAGGGAGGGAGGGAAGAAGAAGTAGGACCGTTGTAAGATAAGATGGATCTATGGGATGTTAAGAAAGCAATCTTCAAGTATATTGTCAACTGTAGGGAAAAATTGTTATAAATACATATTATTAATAACAGTTATGAGATCATATAATTGTGAATGTATATATGAAATTGATAAAATAAAAAAAAGCAAAAAATAATAATAAATCAGTGTTTCTCAACCTTGGCATCTTGAAGATGTCTGGACTTCAACTCCCAAAATTCCCCAGCCAGCGAATGCTGGCTGGGGAATTCTGGGAGTTGAAGTCCAGACATCTTCAAGTTGCCAAGATTGAGAAACACTGGATCAAATTGTCCTTTGATCTGGCGCCCTGTCCCCTCATCAAAACCTGGCCCTCTTCCACTCCAGCAAATGCTATCTAGGCGGCATTGATGATAACTTCCCCGCTATCATCAATCAAGGGCCATAAGTGAATTTGGCTAGTTACAGGTGCAACCGCAGGCTGGAAATAATGTGCCACATGATTTTAATAGCTGCTAATTAAAGAAGAAGCATTAACACAGAGCGACCTAATCTGCCATACGTCCTGGCGATAGCTGAAGGGCAGCGAAAGGGTAAGTGTGTATTAGCTTGAACGAATGAGGCTTCCTAACCCTAATAAAACACATTAGCGTCATCAGAGTTCCTTTGATATATTTACTATGCTCAGCCAGACTCACCTCCGCAGCATCTGTTGGGGCTGAGTTGCGCAAAGCGCATCTAGTCTTTAAACATCATTCTTTCCAAAAAGATGCCATAATGTAGCTTATGCTGACTCTACGTGGTAATCAGGTTGAGGAAGAAAGGGCAAAGGGAAATAATATTTTCCAAAATTAAGGGATTATGCATTTAAAAAAAAACCCAAAAGGTACTGTTGAAAGAAATGTCCTTCTGGGTTCAGCTCCAAGTGGGGAAGAAGATACTGGAGACATGGAGGCTGCGTAGAAAGATGGTTTATTGTTGAACTGGGCCACATGGATTGAGTCCTGAACAGAAAAGGTGATCACATGGTTCAATGGGAGACTTTGGGCCAATCTCCAGGTGACTGTGAGTTCTAGTCTCACCTTAGACGTGAAAGCCCACTGGGAGACTTTGGGTCAATCACCAGGTGACTGTGAGTTCTAGTCCCACTTTAGACATGAAAGCCCACTGGGAGACTTTGGGCCAGGTGACTGTGAGTTCTAGTCTCACCTTAGACATGAAAGCCCACTGGGAGACTTTGGGTCAATCACCAGGTGACTGTGAGTTCTAGTCCCACTTTAGACATGAAAGCCCACTGGGAGACTTTGGGCCAGGTGACTGTGAGTTCTAGTCTCACCTTAGACATGAAAGCCCACTGGGAGACTTTGGGTCAATCTCCAGGTGACTGTGAGTTCTAGTTTCACCTTAGACATGAAAGCCCACTGGGAGATTTTGGGCCAATCACCAGGTGACTGTGAGTTCTAGTCCCGCCTTAGACATGAAAACCATATGGATGATCTTGGTGCCAATCACCTTCTCTTGACCCACCCCAGAGGATTGTGGGAGAAATAGGAGGAGAAAAGAACATTAGATATGTTTGCTGCCTTGAGTTCTTTATAAAAATATTACAGGTGGGATATAAAGTAAAATAAATAAACAAATCATGATCATTATTATTATTTTTTACCATAATGTTCCTTTTGGTATGACTCCAAAGGGTTGTTTTTTTCCTGAGGCCATATCTTTGAAGGAACAGAGCATGGATTTATGATAGATTGAGCATTTTGGGTTTTTTTTAATGACTGATGTCGGAATAAATAATCTTGGCTATATCTCCTGCTCCAAGATTGATGAGTTACCTCACTGGTATTAAAGATATTTAAGAATTACCATCTGTAATATAAATCTCCCGTCTGCTCACTGGGAATCTCACTCTGAATAACAAAAATAGAGATGTGGGAAATGAGAATGGTGATTGTTGTCATGTTGTGATATATTTGACCACAGTACAGTGTAGTTGATAAGATATAGCAAGATTGATCTTTTTTTTTTTAAAGGGATATTCACACGGCAGGGCACAACTGGCTATTGCAAGCAACGTTGTCTCTAATTTATCACTTGTGGGGAAAAATATTTTGTGCAGCTTTATCCAAATTAAATACAAATTTGTGCACCACAGTAACAGCCATCGGAGTAAATTGCAAATATACGTCATGGTGACATGTCAAAATGTTTTATATATTTCTTAGTTAAAGTATCGAAACTAAGAAAAATCATATGTCACTTGTATGCTTAAAAGTTGGGCTTTTGAAAAGTTATTTTTGACTCCCCAATTTTTTCTTGAGAAGATGTTAGGAATTAATTCACCCTTGTTTTCTTTTTCCTAGCCTTGAGAGGAGAACTCCCTTCAAGGTGCTTCTATCTTATGGTCATACATAGAGGACTACCAACCCCCTCCCCAGTTTCTGCTCCAGTCCAAAGCATCTCTGTTCTCTCTGAGGGCCCAGAGATGATATTCAGCCAGTTCTGACCAGTTCTGGTGAACTGGTAGCAGAAATTTTGAGTAGTTTGGAGAACCGGCAAGCACCACCTCTGGCTGACTCGACCCCATCTATTTACTGCCTCCCAATTGATTGGCTGGGTCTTCTTCTGTTGCCCTGCACAGGAGAACAGAGCTGGAAAGCAGGTTAATGGGGTGGGATGGAAATGAAGATTTTGCAGTATCCTTGCCCTGGAGTGGGAGGGAATGGAGATTTTGCAGTATCCTTGCCCTGGAGTGGGAGGGAATGGAGATTTTGCAGTATCCTTCCCCTGGAGTGGAGAGGGAACAGAGATTTTACAGTATCCTTGCCCTGGAGTGGGAGGGAATGGAGATTTTACAGTATCCTTCCCCTGGAGTGGGGTGGGAATGGAGATTTTACAGTATCCTTGCCCTGGAGTGGGAGGGAATGGAGATTTTGCAGTATCCTTCCCCTGGAGTGGGAGGGAATGGAGATTTTGCAGTATCCTTCCCCTGGAGTGGGGAGGGAATGGGAATTTTACAGTATCCTTCCCCTGGAGTAGGGAGGGAACAGAGATTTTACAGTATCCTTCCCCTGGAGTGGGAGGGAATGGAGATTTTACAGTATCCTTGCCCTGGAGTGGGGAAGGAATGGGGATTTTTCAGTATCCTTCCCCTGGAGTGGGGAGGGAATGGGGATTTTTCAGTATCCTTGCCCTGGATTGGGAGGGAATGGGGATTTTACAGTATCCTTCCCCTGGAGTGGGCTGGGAATGGAGATTTTGCAGTATCCTTCCCCTGGAGTGGGGAGAGAATGAGGATTTTTCAGTATCCTTCCCCTGCCACACCCACCAAGCCACGCCCACAGATCCGGTAGTAAAAAAAATTGGATCTCACCACCGTGAGGGCATATCTTCGCCAAGTTCTCTGCAACAAGCTTGGTTGCTATTTCCTACTTCCAGAAAGCCACATAATTAACTGCCTGCGGAGCCTTGAGTGCTGCAAGAAGGCATTAAGCAAGGCGACGGAGTTGATATGACACACACCGAAAGGATCGTGTAAATTGGAAAGCAAGATCAGATCGCTTTTCATGTCAGCGTCTCAGCCATAAAATGAAAAGTAAAAATGAAGAAAAAAATAAAGACATTCTATCAGCAGCCGTGCGCAGAGGAAAACCTGGTTGGGGTGGGTGGGAATTGCACTGCACCAAATTGGGAACA
>NW_028261382.1:107826753-107896753 GCF_051295495.1 Thamnophis sirtalis | reverse complement strand
CATGGATTGTAGGGAAATAATTCCAATAAATTATATATTAATAATAAAATCTAAAAATAATATAATAATATAATCTAGTTTAATAAAAAGAGAAGGAGTAAGGGTGACACCATAGCAGCCTTCCAATATTTGAGGGGCTGCCACAAAGAAGATGGAGCCAACAGGGAGGAGGTCAATCTATTTTCCAAAGGATCTGAAGACAAGACAAGTAACCATGGATGGAATCTAATCAAGGAGAGAAACAGCTTGGGACTAAGGAGAAATTTCCTAATAGTTACAACAATGAATCAATCGAACAACTTGCCTCCAGAAGTTGAGGGTTGCTCCATCACTGGAGGCTTTCAAATAGAAACTGGACAACCAATAGTTTAATGAAAAGAAGGACTAGGGGTGACATGATAGCAGTGGTCCAATATCTCAGGGGATGCCACCAAGAAGAGGGAGTCAAACTATTCTCCAAAGCACCTGAAGGCAGGACAAGAAACAGTGGATAGAAACTAATCAAGACGAGAACCAACTTAGAACTATGGAGAAACTTCATGAGAGTGAGCATAATTATCCAGTGGAACAATTTGCCTCCAGAATTTGTGGGTGGTCTTGACACTGGAGGCTTTCAAAAAGAGATTGGCAACCATTTGTCTGAAATGGTTTAGGGTTTCCTGCTTGAACAGGAACTGTCTGAGGAACTCTGGGAGTTGAAGTCCACAGGTCTTAAAGTTGTCAAGGTTGGAGACCACTGGACTAGAGGACCTCCAAGGTCCCTTCCAACTCTGTATTCTGTTATTTTGAGTCCTGCTCATATTCCTTCACTCTCCCCAGCTATCCCTCTCATTTGTGAGATGGATTGTGTGGTGTAAATTAGACGTGCTTAATTAGATATGCTTAAAGTAAAGGAAGTAAGTATTCCAGATCACATTCTTTCAAGATTTTTTTTTTAATGAGTATTGGATTCGTGGAAGAAATCACTGAATCAAGCATGTATGATAGGGAGGCTTTCAGAATTATTGACCGTCCCGTAGCAAGAACCATTGGCTGAAATAAAATATTGGTTGAGTATAAAAGAAACTAGGCAATTAATTTGTGTTTAACTTCAACATATGCTCATTGACCCTTGGTGCTGTTGAAATTAAATATGCTTCTTCTGGCACCTCATTTCAAAATGAAATATTCAGTATTTCTCTCTTGCTACATCTTATTTATTCAAATAGCTGATGAATTAAGTGACTTTTTTCCCCCTGTAAAGACGAAAAGGAGAGATGGATGGTGCCTTATATTAGAATGCGAGTTGTTGTGTAACTCTTTTTTTTTTTTTTGCAGTTATGACTATAAATTAACCCTTATCTTGAAATTAAAATTAAATCTACGAACTACTGCCTACAAATCACATACCCCAGTGAAATTATTAAAACTCCAAAAAGTGGAATCATAGACAGGAAGTGGATTGTCAATCTAATCCCTTACAGCAAGTGATTGGAATTCTTGCAAATCGTGGTTTGGGGCAAAGGAACAATGGTTGAGCGAAGCACTGTTCTTTGGGCTCCAGAAGATCCTTCGGAGTCTTCAGCTAAAGAGAATTTAGAGCAGGGGTTTCAAACTCAAGGTCAGATCCTGCCTGTGGGGTGCTTATATCTGGCCCACAGGGTCACCCTAGAAAGAGTGAAAGACTGGCCTGCAGTGCCAAAAATGGAGCTCAGGAGGGCTGGGGGTGGCCATCCCAAGTTCTGTTTTCACTGGCAGAGAGTTGCATGAAGGCATCGCAGCCTAAAACAGTGTTCGGGAGGGCCACGTGCATCCCTCCCAAGCTCCGTTTTCACTGGCAGTGCACTCGGGCCACCACAGGCGCCCTGCACGAGGGATGTTGAGCTGTCAACACCCACCCTGGCCACGCCCACCCCAGGCCCCCAAGGTCAAACCCAGTCCTGATCCGGCCCTCCATGAAATTGAGTTTGACACCCCTGGTTTAGAGCGTAGTTCTGAGGACCATCACTTGGCCAATTACAAAATGCTTAAATAGTGAGGTGTGTATAGTACCTAGTTTGAAGAAAGGGAGGGGAAAGGGAGGGAAAAGAAAGGAAGGATGGCATTCACAAAGTTATGTACCAGGTGCAGAAAATTTGAGGTCGTTCTCTAATTTTTTTTTGCAGTTCAGACCTGAGAGTCCTAACAATATCTGACAAGGTTCTCTAGTTGATTTTATTTTACCATATTTTTCAGACTCTAAGATGCACCTTCCCCCCCCAAAAGAGCGTAGAAATGTTGATGAATCTTATACACTGAATACAGCCATTTTTGGCCTCCCGAAGCCCTGCCCCCGCATCCCTTTCCCCCCCCCCAAATCAGCAAAATACAGGCCGTTTTTGCCTTCCCCCACCCCCCAGAAGCCCTCTGCAGGCTTCAGCAGGGCTGGGGGAAGTGAAAAATGCCCCCCTTTTGGTGAAAAATGGGGCCATTTTTGCCTTCCCCCAGCCCTGCTGAAGCCTGCAGAGCGCTCCTGGGGGCCAGGGAGAACAAAAACTTTTTTTCTTACTTACCTCTTCAAAATCTTGGTGCGCCTTATACACCAGTGCGTCTTATAGTCTGAAAAATATGGTAATTTCTTTCCTGTTGTTACTAGCGTGGATTCAGCACTTTAAAGCTGGATAAGAGCCACAGAAGTCTCCTTCTATTCTGAATCCCAACAATTCTTTTCATTTTGCTTGTTATTCCGGGTCTCCCCCCCCCCCCCTCTTTTGTCTCATACAGCAGTACTACAATCTCTTCCTCTGGGTTTGTACTAATAATTAAGGCAACATTGACATTTCCATTAAAAAAAAAGCCCACAAAGCTGCAGAAAGGAAGGAAGAAAGAGAAATCTCAGTGGGTTGAAATATTGTGCTCACTTCATCGGCGCTGGAACAAATTGTTCCATGAAATTTAATGTTGCAGATGACCTTAAAATAAGAAAAGCATTCATGCACAAAAGCCACATTCAGAAGGCATCTCTTCTTTGGGGTATGTACGGTCCTGTAGTTGGGGGACTAAATATTTTCCTTCTTTCTTTAGCCATGTCAGATGCACCATTAAATTATAAAGGTAAAGATTCCCCTCGCACATATGTGCTAGTCATTCCTGAGTCTCGGGGGCAATGCTCATCTCCGCTTCAAAGCCAAAGAGCCAGCGCTGTCCAAAGAAGTCATGGCTGGCATGACTAAATACGGAAGGCGCACGGAACGCTGTTACCTTCCCACCAAAGGTGGTTCCTATTTTTTTACTTGCATTTTTTTACATGCTTTCGAACTGCTAGGTTGGGATAAGCTGGGACAAGTAATGGAAGCTCATTCCATTATGCGGCACTTGAGATTATAGACAATGATAGAATATATAGAGATTAATGAGAAGAAGGACGAGAGGTGATATGATAGCAGTGTTGCAATATCTAAGGGGCTGCCAGACTATACATACATACATACATACATACATACATACATACACACACACACACACACACACACACACATATATATATATATACACACACACACACACACATATATACATACACACACACATACATACATACATACATACATACATGCATAATTCGGTTCACAATCCATTGGCTTAGTGGTGTTTGGTGAGTGAAACACATAAGGGAATATTGGTCCATCCGCTTTGAGTCCGGAAGCAGTTCTATAGGTAGAAGGCATAGACACTTTGGTGAGGTGAACCAACGTTTACTACTGTAAGGAACCCCAGGCCACACCTGAATGAAGAAGTGGAACATCTGCCAGTTTGAACAGAGGTAACGGAATGTGAGGCAACCTGGCAGTTGGAACAGAGTTCTTTTCAGGTGGGGAGGGGAAGTAGACCTCCTTAGAATCAGAGCGTGTTAATTACTGTGTAAGAAATACTAATGATCTGATGGTTATTTTGAAAAATCCTTTCTTGGCGAGCACCTAGAAGCTCAGAGGAACATAAGGGACAAATTTCCAGTTTGTAGGCTTTATGGTTCTGGAGATTTCTTGATGAGTGAGTGGTAGTTGTCTTTTATATATATAGATTCATGATTCGGAGGAATCTGTTCTGGCTTTCTCACCATCTCTCTGTCTCTGTCTCTGTCTCTGTCTCTGTCTCTGTCTCTGTCTCTGTCTCTGTCTCTGTCTCTGTCTCTCTCTCTGTCTCTGTCTCTCTGTCTCTGTCTCTCTGTCTCTGTCTCTCTCTGTCTCTCTCTGTCTCTCTGTCTCTGTCTCTCTGTCTCTGTCTCTCTCTGTCTCTCTCTGTCTCTCTCTCTCCCCCTCCCTCCCTCCTACACACACATACACAGACAATTCTGTATCTACTATTCTTAAACTAATTAATTTCATTACATATTCAAAGAAAGGAGTGGAGGAGGAAAAAAAAAGAGAAATCCAACATTTCACCTGAACCTAGTAATTCCCACTGATTAATCAAATGTAATTATGTTATGAGAAGTTATGTCCTCATGTATTCTGAACCATAAAGCGAATTTCTCATTAAAAATTATATTACATTCATTACTAGGGTATACCCAGATTCCCCGAGATATACATTAGATAAGAAACTCACTCCAATATTTTTCAGAAAACTCATTATTATGACTCAAGGCAGACTCCCAAGATGGGAACCCCGTTGCTGTGGGGGAAAAAAAACCATAACGTTCATTAAAGGTAATAGAAATTTGTGGTCTTGCTTGTAATGTAGCTTTTCAAAGGTGATGGTGTTCACTTCATCTGTGGGTCAACATGCTCCTGATTTCTGCCAAAGAGGAACGTTTCTCTTGAGATGCTCTTATAAGTACAAGTCATCTCTTTATCTCACTGTAGTTTTGTCTACCCTTCAATGGGTAGAATATTTCACGAGCTGACAGGAAGTTGAAAAGTACATCCTACTTATGGTGAATGCCACAATAGGTGCGCAAAACCTTATTATTATTATAGTTGATTGCACAATCAGTCACTGGGCATTTTTGTTCACCTATTGAGTCCTTCCCAAGGGCTGGCAGATTTGGCAGGAGTTGTTGTCTGACGATGTTAAAGGGACAGTTGCAGGATGTAAGCTGTGTCAAACAAAGTTGCCTGTTGCAATTGATTGTTTTGGTCAATGTTGAGGGTGTTGAAGTGATGCTTCAGGGGTCTGTTGAGATTCTCAGTCATCCAGGTCATGGTTCAGTGATGGGTTGCTCTTACTGTTGCTACCGGTATACGGATTGCGGTCTATCTGTGCACAAGCCTGACATGTGCTGTGCACATGCTTGACATGCACTGTGCACACATGCGCAATCCACCACCCCTGTGACACCCAGTTGCTTGTTGGGGCACGTGCGCAGCAGTGGTGGGATTCAGCCAGTTTTCACCACTTTGGGAGAAATGGTTGTTAGCTTTCTGAGCAGTTTGGTGAACTGGTTGTTGGAAGAAATCATTAGGGCAGAGAACCGGTTGTTAAATTATTTGAATCCCACCACTGGTCCGCAATGTGCCTTTTGGCATAAAAACAGCCTATAGAGCGCAGACGGGTGGGCCAAATGAGCCATTGTAGTGATACACTCTCAGCTGCTCCCGGCTACTACTGGTACGGTTGTACTGGGCCGTACCCGTGGCAACCCACCACTGTCATGGTTGTCCCAAAGGTGCTTTTTCAAGAGGCAACTGGACTTTCTTTGTTTTCCCTTGAAGAGGTTTTGCTTCTCATCCAAGAAGCTTCTTCAGTCAAATGTGAGCACGCTCACATTTGCGAACTGGTAGGGAAGGTAAGTGAATCCCACCACTGAGGGAGAGTGACAACTGGGAGGTGATAATCCAAGCAGGAAGACCAACCGAAAAAAAAGGGACTTTTGTGAAAAAGTTTGCAGGAAAGCTGAGATGAATGTCTGTAGAGATTCTCAGTTATCCAGGTCATGGTTGTCCCCAAAGGTGCTTTTTCAGGAGCCAACTGGACTTTCTTGTTTTTTCTTTTGAAGATATTTTGCTTCTCATCCAAGAAACTTTTTCAGCTCTGATAGGATAGTGGGGAACGGAAGGATTTATATTCCTTACAAACAGCTGGTCATTTGCATCCTTTTAGAGGGTCATTAAAGCACTTGGAGGTTTATCTGTGCCTTCTGGGTCACCTGAGTGATGCTCCTGGTTCCTGTAGTCTGCAATTTTTCTCTGGAAATCCTTTCCTCCTCCCACACCATTCAAAGGGCGTCCATCCCAAGTTGTATAGCTAAACGCCTGTAGGCCACCAAGTGCTTCAATGACCCTCTAAAAGGATGCAGATTACTGGCTGTCTGCAAGGAATATAAATCCTTCCATTCCCCACCATCCAGTCAGAGCTGAAGAAGCTTCTTGGATGAGAAGTGAAACGTCTTCAAAAGAAAAAACAAGGAAGTCCAGTTGCCTCTTGAAAAAGCACCTTTGGGACAACGAGATGAAAATACTGATGCAGAATTCCTAGGGCCGTAATGGCAAACTGGACTACTGCAACGTGCTCTACATGGGGCACCCCTTGAAGAGCATTCGGAGACTTCAGCTTGTCCAGAATGCAGCCGCGCGAGCGATCGTCGATGCACCTCGGTTCACCCACGTAACACCTATCCTCCGCGAGCTGCACTGGCTGCCTATTGGTCTCCGGATACGCTTCAAGGCGCTAGTCGTCACTTATAAAGCCCTTCATGGTATTGGACCTGGGTACTTGAGAGACCGCCTGCTGCCAATTACCTCCACTAGACCGATTAGATCCCACAGATTAGGCCTCCTCCGAATTCCATCCGCCGGCCAGTGTCAACTGGCGACCACCCGGAGGAGAGCCTTCTCTGTGGCTGCTCCGACCCTCTGGAATGAACTCCCCATGGAGATTCGAACCCACACCACCCTCCAGGCCTTCCACAAAGCCCTTAAAACCTGGCTGTTCAGACAGGCCTGGGGCTAAAGAGCTGTTGCCCCCGTCTCGAATGGTATGACTGTTGTGTGTTTTTAAATTATGCATTGTTATGTTTCGTTTATTTTTTGTCTGTACCCCTCTTCCCTGATTTGAGTTGTGAGCCGCCCTGAGTCCCCTTCGGGGGAAAAGGGTGGCATATAAATATAATCAATCAATCAATCAATCAAACCTATGGCATGCATGCCACAGGTGACACATGGAGCCAACTCTGTGGGCACATGAGCTGTTGCCCCATGTAAGCTCCAGTGCACATGGGTGCACCGGCCAACTAAATTTCAGCCTCTTCAGAGGGCTGGGGGAGGGTGTTTTCACAGCCTGGGGACAGCAAAAGACAGGCATATCGAAAGTTCTGAAATGGACCATTTCTGGCTTCCGGAGAGCCTTCAGGAGGCTGGGGGAAGTCGAAAACAGCTTCGCCCAGAGGAAATACCAAGCTCAGCTTGGCGGCAAGAAGCACACCGGCACTGTGGTGCATGTGGGGGCATGGGTGGTTGTGCACGCATGTGCATGTGTGTGGGGGTGCACTTTGCACTTGCATGCTCATATTTTTGGCACCCAACAACAAAAAGGTTAGCCATAACTGTCTTAGGGGAGAGGCTGGCAAAGAGACAAAGTTTATGAGGATTTGTCCTCTAAAAATAGTTGGGTGACTCAAAAGCACAATTAGTGTGCAAAAGAATCAGTAATTTAGAAATCAAAGCAACAATGTGGTTGCTACAATGGTCACCATTTAGTCATACATTAGTAAAAATAAACTCAGATCCAAATTGTTCCTGTTTTGTGTAATTCCTTGGCTACTAGACACTTATAGCTTTACAAGTGATAGCATATAATTATTATATTCATATTTATTAGTTTCTTTGAATATACTGTAATTGCCCGGTTGGCACATTATCTCTTTTCTTTTTTATCTGGATTATTTCACCAATTATCTTTTGCAAAGAAATCACTTTATGTCTCCCAGCCTAGCCAAGTTGAAAGTACCAACTTCATTGTTAGTTGGAAAAACAATTCAGTAAAGGCATCCAAGAGACAAATAAAATTGCTTTCTGGGGAAAATTTGTCTCCCAGACTTCCAGTTGATTCTCCAGACTTCAAATAATATCCTGGGATTTTTTTCCCCTTCCTCTTTTATTTCTTTTCTATTAAAAAAAAATTGAAGAATTTTTTTTTCATTTGTAATAGCTTCATTATCTTGGAAGAGGAAAAGCCAGATCTGAATTGATATTGCTGAAGACAGCCCACAAATGAATATATAAAGTAATAGGCAGAGCTGAACCAATCCCAAGAGGTCTTACTAATTATGCTTCTTACCAAATTATTAAGCTTTTTTGCTCCTATTTTTCAGCTGGAATTGGATCAAAAAGTGATTGACAGGAGGATAGCCATTTTTCTGCACCAGGGAATCAGAGAGATTTTTTTTAGAACAGCTCCAAATTTGAAACGAAATCAAAATAAATCGAAATTGAATTCAGGATTAGGTCAGATAGATCTAGAGTATGGTGGATTGGATTCTAAACAGTGGTGGGTTTCAAAAATTGTTCAAACCTACTCTGTGGGTGTGGCCTCCTTTGTGGGAGTGGCTTGCTGCCCATATGACCGGATATGAAGATGCCGACGACATTTGTAAGAACCACCTTAAATTACCTCACACACAGCACTGGCATGCATAAGAATAGGATGTAAACTTGTTTTTCAAAAGGCATCTTTGGTTTGCGTTAAAACAACTTCAACACACACAATGTTCTGATTGCACCACAAACGCAGTCGTCATCCTTACCTTTCACAGAGGCACTGAGTTTTATAAATAGGAGCATGATAGTGTAGAATAATCATATCCAAGGACCAGTGGTGGGCTTCAAAATTTTTTGGAACCTCTTCTGTAGGTGTGGCCTGATTTCCGGGTCCACTGGTGGAACCTCTTCTAACCGGTTCGGTAGATTTGACGAACCGGTTCTACCGAATAGGTGCGAACTGGTAGGAACCCACCTCTGATCCAACCTCATTCCCAGCTTCAATTACAGGTACCCAACATCAAATAGTCCAAATACAATGCAGGAAAAAATAAATTTGTTTCATAGTCTTCCATTGAGAGAGATAAATAACAGTGATAAAAATGCCAGCCAGGAGCTTCTAAGTGTGGCAGAAAGAAAAGAAGAGTGAAGAGACGCAAGAAAAGAAAAGAAAAGTTTTTTTAAATTTGCATTTATTCAGGATTTTATATTGAAAGAAAGACAAATCTAAAGAAAGAAAGAAAAGAAAGAAGTGCAAGAAAAGAAAAAAAAGTTTTTTTAAAAAAATTATATTTATTGAGGATTCAAACAAAAGTGAAAGAGGAAGAAAGAGAAAGTGGGAGGCAGAGAAAGAGGGAAGGCAGGGAGGGAGGGAGAAAGAAAAGGAGGAAGGAAGGAAAATGGGAGGAAAGACAGAAGGAAGATGGAAGATGAAAAAGGGAAGAAAGAAAGGGAGGGAGGAAAATGGGAGAAAAAAAGAAGAAAGATGAAAAAGGGAAGAAAGAGGAAGGAGGGAAGGAGGAAGGAAGGAAGGAAGGAAGGAAGGAAAGGAGGAAAGAAGGAAAGAAGGAAAGAAGGAAAGAAGGAAAGAAGGAAAGAAGGAAAGAAGGAAAGAAGGAAAGAAGGAAAGAAGGAAAGAAGGAAAGAAGGAAAGAAGGAAAGAAGGAATACACAGCCCCCTATTCCAAGCTCCAGAAAGATGTGCTGAGTATTTATTGTAGCATTGTTTGCCGTTCATCAGATTTAAATTGCGGAGACTCACAAAACCTCTACTTTTAGATACTGTAAAAACACAATAGTTGATGGATGATGTGTATGTGGCATTATGAGCAATAGGCTAGCTTTGATGTGGACTCATTTTGGTTGTTGAAGTGTCAGAGAAGAAAACTGGTCCTCTTCTGAAATCAGTTCTCATTTAGAAGGGGAAAATTCACAAGGAACTTCTGTCTTCTGTTTAGAGCTGGTGAATAGAGTTTGGAACAATAAATATACCTGACAGTAGAATTGATGAGACACTCAAAATCTTTTAATGCAATGATAGATTTTTCCCTGTTTGTGGTGGTTATACGCTGAATTCTCCGAAAGCCGCTACTTTTCACCCCTGATTCTTATTCAGATTGTCACTTCTGATGAAATATAATTTCATTTTATTTTCCTAAAAATGTTATGAGCAGGATTAATGCTTTCTTGAGGATTGGCTGTAATATATTATTTAGCTCTATATCTCCCATGATAGCAGAGTGAATATCATGGTACGCTTAATTCTTGATGACAATTTATACATTAAAAATAAATTGCAAAAACCCCAGTGGGTTCGAGCATGTTGACACATTTTAAATTAAAGTCACTAATGGGAATGACTGCTACCTTCCTAAATGAGAAAAGAGCAATTATTAGCAAGAACTGGTTTTGATAATGAAAAGGTATGTGTATATGTGTGTGTATATGTGTATGTATATGTGTATGTGTATGTGTATGTGTGTGTGTGTGTGTGTATGTGTATGTGTATGTGTATGTGTATGTGTATGTGTATGTGTATGTGTATGTGTATGTGTATGTATATGTATATGTATATGTATATGTATATGTATATGTATATGTATATGTATATGTATATGTATATGTATATGTATATGTATATCAGTGGTGGGATTCACCAAGTTTGCACCTATTCGGGAAAACCAGTTCTCAACTTTCTAAGAGGTTCAGAGAACCGGTTGTTGGAAGAAATCTTCTTTTGGTGTTTTTCCGCTTTACAGGGCTAATCCTGTAAGGAAGGCAGGAAGGAAACATTCTCATGTTGTTTCTAGCTTAATCTTTATTGCCCTGCTTACAGAAACTGCCTCTCTGGTTAACCCTTATTACATTGTAACAGCTAAGGCAAAGTGCCCATTGACATGAGTGACATTGAGTTGGCCACGCCCACACAGTCACATGACCACTAAGCCCAGCCTACCCACCTGATCATTAGGACATAGAACTGGTTGTTACATTATTTGAATCCCACCATTGATGTACATGTACATGTATATGTGTATGTGTATGTATACGTATACCTACACGTATATGTATACGTATAAGTAGTACTTATGAAGCTGAGGTGGTGCAGTGGTTAGGGTGCAGTACTGCAGCCACTTCAGCTGACTGCTAGTTCTGCAGCTCGGCGGTTCAAATCTCACCGGCTCAAGGTTGACTCAGCCTTCCATCCTTCCGAGGTGGGTGAAATGAGGACCCAGATTGTGGGGGCAATATGCCGACTCTGTAAACCGCTTAGAGAGGGCTGAAAGCCCTATTAAGCGGTATATAAGTCTAACTGCTATTGGTATTGCTATGTACATGTACATGTACATGTATATGTATATATGGACATGATGGCTAAGACACTGAGCTTGTCGTTCAGAAAGATTGGCAGATTGGCAGTTCGAATCCCTAGCGCTGAATAAGGGAGTGAGCTCCCATTACTTGTCCCAGCTTCTGCCAATCAAGCAGTTCAAAAGCACGTTAAAAATGCAAGTAGAAAAATAAGAATCACCTTTGGTCGGAAGGTAAAAGCGTTCCATGCACTTTCGGCATTTAGTCATGCTGGCCACATGACCACATATATATGTATATCTACAGTCAAGGTAAAGATTCCCCTAGCACATATGTGCTAGTCATTCCCAACTCTAGGGGTGGTGCTCATCTCTGTTTCAAAATCAAAGAGCCAGCACTGTCTAAAGAAATCTCTGTGGTCATGTGGCTGGCATGACTAAACACCAAAGGCACATGGATTGGGCTGAGAGTGAATGACTGATCCTAAGTCACGTGGCTGGCTTTCATGGCTAAGGTAGGACTAGAACTCACAGTCTCCTGGTGATTGCTTGAAAACGTTTTGCTTCTCATCCAAGAAGCTTCTTCATTAGAACTTTGAGATGAGAACTTCGCCCAGATGACAAGCAAAATGTCTTCAAGGGAAAACAAAGAAAGCCCAGAAGTGCTTTTTCAAGAGGCAACTGGACTTTATTCTTTTTGGTGTCTTGAAGAAAGTCCAGTTGTCTCTTTAAAAAAGCATCTTTGGGACAACTATGACGTGGATGACTTGTTCTGACCGAGGCTTCCCAAGAGCATGAAGCAAACTCCTGGTCCCCCCCAAAAAACCCTTTTATTAATTTGCTGTGAATTCTGCTCATTCACATCCAGCAAAGTCTTTCAAGGGAGGATTTACAGTCACAGACCTTATCTGGCTTGGAGAGCTGACAGGCCGATATCTGCAAAACTTGGCAAGGGGTCTTGGAGAGTCACAAATCAATTAAGCGAACTAATTGTCTCCTGCAAACTCCACTCCCTTTTCGCTCCTCTTTTATTTCCTCTGGGAGGGGGACATTCATTGTCCGCCTGTGGCCTTACTCCCAAGACGATCCCTGTTCTGTAGCTGTTCCTTTCATCTGGCAACTCTGTGCATGCGCACACTGGGAACAGGCTCCAGCTGTTCGTCTGCCTCACTGATGTCTGATTCCTAAGGCAGCTGATAACTGTTAGACAGCCATGGCCCCATCTCTGCCTCCGACACAGAGCCCTCATCCAAGCCTTCCCCAGACTCCAGGACCAGCCCATGATTCTCCCCAACCTCCTCACTGTCCGAATCTGCTGCCTACTCCTCTGGCCACTGGTGGGCCACAACGCAACTGAGAATCTCCATAGACATTTAATCAAGTGAAAGGCATCCTATACCAATAGGATTTGGGGATGCAATGGTATTGTTTAATGACCATGCAAAGTTATGACATCACTGAAAAAAAAAACCTATGACAGATTCTTTTACTTATGACCATCGCTGCATCTCTGTGGTCACATGATCAAAATTTAAAGGCTTGGCAACTGTCATGTATTTAAACAGTTGCAGCATCCCTGGATCATATGATCATTATTTGTTACCTTCCAAGGGGGCTTCCAACCAGCAGAGTCAATGGGGGAAGCCAGATTAATTTAACAGCCAGGCGTTTCATTTACTAATGGCCATGGCAAAAAGGTCATAAATTAGGCGGACCTAATGAGAGCCTCCTTTAGCAGCTGAACCTCTGATCCCAGTTGTCATCCTAAGATAAGGACTACCTGTAATTAAGATTCCATGTTCTGCCAAATAATTTTATATTTCTGCAAAACAAAAAATACAGCCGCCTGATTTGGCAATATAGGAAATAATAATAGGTGTTTTTTAAAAAATAATAATTTTAAATTCAGGAATAGCGAATGTCAGAATTTATTGTTGGAAATTTTAATTTTTTTTTGTTAAATTTCCTCCTATCTTTCCTTATGTAACTGGTTTCGTTCTATATTTCATCTCCATTTGGACTTTTTGATATACTTCTTGTGATGAACAATAAAAATGCACCATATATTAGAAATTCTCTGAAATCTCACCGAGATCTTAACAATCCTCCAAATATTTCACTGATGCTCTTGTAGTTACTGTATTTTTCAGAGTATAAGACGCACCTTTTTCCCTCAAAAAGAGGGTGAAAATCTGGGTGCATCTTATACACTGAATACAGCATTTTTTTGCCTCCAGAAACCCCGTCCCCTTTCCCAAAATGGCCGTACAGAGCCTTTAGGAGGCTTGTAGAGTGCTCCTGGGGGCTGGGGAGGGCAGAAATGAGTTTAGTTTAGTTAGTTTTAGTTTTATTTCATTTGTATGCCGCCCTTTTCCCTAAGGGGACTCAGGGCGGCTCACAACTCAGAAAGGGAAGGGGGGATACAGACAGTTTAACAACAACACAAACAGTACATAGTTAAAAAGCGCAACAATCATACCATTCGAGATAGGGGCAGCGAATCTTTAGCCCCAGGCCTGTCAGAACAGCCAGGTTTTAAGGGCTATGCGGAAGGCCTGGAGGGTGGTGAGTGGTGAAAAATGGGCTGTTTTTTGCTCATTTTTAGGGGCCCCACGCCCCTAGGAGCACTCTACAAGTCTCCTAAAGGCTGTTCATACCCTTTAAAAAAATACTGGCCCATTTTTGCAAAAAATGGGTCATTTTGAGGAGGTCTGCATAGTTCAAAACCTTTTTTAAAAAATTTGCCTCTTCAAAATTTTGGTGCGTCTTATATTCCGGTGTGTCTTATATGCCGAAAAATGCAGTAACCGATTGGCCAAAATCACATGAAGATAATATTTCCGTACTTAAAGAGGGAAATCAGCAGAAATGATTTAACTGAAACTATGTGAGTATTCGAATTAAAAAGATATTCAGGCACTTAATCACATTTTTTTCCCGTTTCCAAAGTTTCCCCTACAATGCTGAACTAATTATGCTGCATATTCTGCAGTGACTCTTCACTCATTTTAAGGAAGAGTTCTACAGATGCTTTCAGAAATATGATAACCCTAATTAAAACTGCAACCTGCAGTTTCTTTTCTCTAAAGCAGTTATTTTCAATTTTAATAGTGGTACCATAGCACACCAAAGATCATTACAACGTTGATGAGAACAGTTTTTTTTTTAAGAACTAAGCATTCAAAAGTGAGTTTCATAGTACCTTGACCAAACACTTAAGTAATATTTATAGTAAATGGATGTACGGTGATAAGAATAAAGCTGAAACATTTATTTTCTTGTTGTTTTTTTAATATGATTATTTGCAACACCTGCCTGATATCTGTGTACTGGAATGCAGCTGCAAATCAGATTCTTGTTTTCTTCAGAGTCTTAACAGGTTAACAGAGTTGGAAGGGACCTTGTAGGTCATCTAGTCCAACCCTCCACCTAAGCAGGAGACCCTACACAATTTCTGACAAATGGCAGTCCAGTCTCTTCTTGAAAGCTTCCAGGGATGAAGCTCCCACAACTTCCGAAGGCAACTTCTGTTCCATTGGTTGACTGTTCTCAAGGTCAGAAAATTTCTCCTTATTTCCAGGTTGAATCTCTTCTTGTTCAGTTTCCATCCATTATTACTTGTCTGGCCTTCAGTTGCTTTGGACAATAGCTTGACCCCCTCCTCTCTGTGGCAGCCCCACAAATATTGGAACACTGCTATCATGTCTCCCCTAGTCCTTCTCTTCACTAGACTAGCCATGCCCAATTTCTGCAACTGTTCATCATATGTTTTAGCTTCCAGAGCCCCCAATCATCCTGGTTGCTCTTCACTGTACTTATTCTTGTCTCAACATCTTTTTTTATAGTGTGGTGACCAAAACTGGATGCAGTACTCTAGCTGTGGTCTTACTAAGGCTTCATAGGGTGGTATTAGAATCTCACTTGATCTTGATTGTATCCCTCTGTTAATGCAATTTAGGATTGCATTGGCTTTTTTGGCTGTCGCTGCACACTGCTGGCTCATATTTAATTGATTGTCCACGTTCCCTCTCCTAGTTACTGCTGTTAAGCCTGGTTTCACCCAGTCTGCTTGTGTACTTTTGATTTTTCTTGCACAAGTGCAAGACTTTACAACGAAGGTCTTTCCAACAATTTGCAATTAAAAACTAACCCCACATCAAAACTAATTTTGATCAGAAATGCAGGCATGGTCATAAGTGCAGGAGCCGGGCGTACATTAATTTTCTCAGCACTATTATAATTTTGAACAAATGGTCGCAACTAGAGGAATATCTTTAGTTTCTGAAATCCTGTTGGTGCCTTTCACTTGCTTAGTTTGTACTTGGGAAATTGAATGTAAATGTAGTCCTCAACGTACGACCATAACTGAGCCCAAAATTTCTGTTATAAAGGGAGGTAGCAGTTAAGTGAATTTTGCCTCATTTTACAACCTGTTTTATCGCAGTTGTTAAGTGAATCACTGCAATTGATAAGTTTAGTAACCTGGTTGTTAAGTGAATCCATCTTGCCCATTGGCTTTGCTTGTCAGAAGGTCGCAAAAGGGGATCATAGTATTTTGGGACACAGCAACGGTCATAAGTATGAACCAGTTGCCAAGCATCTGAATTCTGATCACATGATCGTGGGGACTCCAGAAAGGTTGTAACTGTGAAAAATGGTCATAAGTCCAATTTTTCAGCGCCATTGAAGCTTTGAATGGTCACGAAACAAATTGTTGTTAAGCCGAGAACTACCTGTATTATTTCCTGGTTCACAGTGGACAATCGATCAGGTTGTTGCTCTCTGAAAACAATTAAAATAAAATTAACCTATCTTTTTTGAAAACCACTGTTTTGCTACTCCAAGTCTGGAGATTGTTTAGTGGTGAATGTCAAGAGGCTTTCAACCCGTTCCAGGAAGAGAGAAAGGTGCATTTTGTTAAAAAGAAGAGTCAGACTGGGTGGGAGAGAAGACAAATTGTCTGGCTACCTTGAAATTAAGAGGATTACTAAAATAGAACACCTTGTTCTTTAGAGTACAGGCTGCATAAAAGAATGAGATATTGGCAGTTAAATCCCCATAAATGAAGATTTGGTTGGTGCTCTCCCTGTATTTGCTCTTCCGGCCTTCTCTTGCTTTGAGGAGGAACTCAAGGGCAAAAATGCCATATTTGTTTTTCTGTCCTAATTCTCAAGGAGGTGTGGTGAGAGGTTCACCCAAAGCCAAGATTTACAGTCAGAGTAGAAAGCTGTCAGGGTTCCAAGTATCATGTAGAATTAAATCAGAGTCCAAGGCAAAATGATCCTTAAAGTTCCAATTTAATAAATCAGACATCTTAGGCACATCTGTGTTAATCTCAATTCTGGAAATGACATCAGAATTCCACCCAGTTAGAAGTTCATGATCTTGTCCCCACACCCACAATCCATCACATGGTCCAATCTTCTTCTTCCACGCTAGCGCCTCCACCCAGCTGCTTCCAATCAGGTGTGAAAGTACGGAGGCAAAAGATGACCTTGGCTTCTAGTAAAGAATGAAAACAATACATTCCACAATCTTACTCCTGTCTATTCCCCCCTCCCATTGACTATACTTAAAGAAACAGCATAATGAAATAAGAGAAAGTGTGGCAGGCCAAAATTCTAAAAGGAATATAATTGCAGGCCTGACAAAAGCAACCTATAGATCCTGTCCAAGGGGGGGATTCAAAATTTTAAGCAGCCAATTCTCTGCCTGGTTGCTGGGTGGGTGTGGCCATGGCGTTCCCCATTCCAGGGGAAGGATACTGCAAAATCTTCATTCCCACCCCACTCTGGGGCCAGCCAGAGGTGGTATTTACCGGTTCTCTGAACTACTCAAAATTTCCGCCACCGATTCTCCAGAACCTACTGGATTTCATCCCTGCTCTTGCCCTTCACCCCATTTGAAAGATTTCAATTGCTTGTATGCTATTCTTAACGGCATTCTGTCTCAATCCAGTACAGCTATGACCTATGTTGACTTCCCTTTTGTTCCAATAAACCCATATTGATGGTCATGTTCACCCCATGCCTAATTATGTTGACTAATGCTGGGATTGCTTGTTGTTGTTAAGTTGTGAAGTCATGTCTGACCCATTTTGACCCCACGGACAACGTTCCTCCAGGCCTTCCTGTCCTCTGGAGTCCATTTAAGCTCACGCCGGCTGCTTCAGTGAGTCCATCCAGCCACCTCATTCTCTGTCGTCCCCTTCTTCTTCTTTTGCCCTCAATCTTTCCCAGCATGAGGCTCTTCTCCAGTGAGTCCTTCCTTCTCATTAGGTGGCCAAAGTCTTTGAGTTTCATCTTCAAGATCTGGCCTCCTAAAGAGCAGTCCGGGTGGATCTCCTCTAGGACTGACCGGTTGGATCGCCTTGCAGTCCAGGGGACTCACAAGATTGCTTAACTTTCCATTAAAATATATATCAGTCGGGTCCTTGGTGCTCTCTGAGCTTGGTTGTTTTCTTGCAGACGTTTCATTGCCCAACTATCTAACATCATCAGTGTTAATAGGGGCTGGGGGGTTTGCTCTCATTTTATATACTAGTGTAATGTTTACCAGGAACGCACTTTCCTCTGAGCCGAGGTGGCGCAGTGGTTAGAGTGCAGTACTGCAGGCCTCTTCAGCTGACTGCTATCTGCAGTTCAGCGGTTCAAATCTCACCGGCTCAGGGTTGACTCAGTCTTCCATCCTTCCGAGGTGGGTGAAATGAGGACCTGGATTGTTGGGGGAAATATGCTGACTCTGTAAACCGCTTAGAGAGGGCTGAAAGCCCTATGAAGCGGTATATAAGTCTAACTGCTATTGCTATTGCTTTCCTCTAATCTCATTTTTCTTATTTCTTTCCATCTGTAGTCAGGATGATTGTCCTTTGGCTCTTGGGTTGAAGTTCACAAAGTCAAATTGACCTTGAGAAGTAGATCACAAACATTGACTATTTGTGCAGGATCCGCCATGAAGTGATATTTTAATGTCCTTGGGACCCAATCTTTGATGTCCTTGGAAACTGGCAGGAGTTTTGGCAAGCACGGAGAGAGAAGAGAAACACATCCTAGGAAATAAATCCTAAATCAAACAAACGTTTTGTTAGAACAACATTTGAGCATGGGCTTGCATTCAACAAAAGCTGTCCAGCCTCATTTATGTCATCTGGGTGAGAATTGAAAGATTTATGAATTTATCTCCAGGTTTTTCTTCCTTTTTTTAAAAAAAATCAAAGTATATTAAGGAAATGAACTTGATTTCTACCTACACCGTGTAATCATTATTACCATATTACAGGGAAAAGAATGTCTTAGCAATACATCAGAGGCAGACCTACATGCATACTCTTTCAATGATCCCATAATCCCTTGTGGGGTGGAGTCTGGGCAACTGAATGGAGCTGAGGCCGGATGCCTTTCTTGTCGCCAATGCAGTAATCCTGTAATCATCCTTGTTGCTTTTCTCTGCACTCTTTCTAGAGTCTCCACATCTTTTTTTTTTTACATTGTGGCAATCAAAAATGAATTCAGGATCACGTGAAACATTAATACCACTTTGTAATGCCTTGGCAAGTTTTGGTCATCCAGTTTTGGTCACCACGATGTAAAAAAAGCTGTTGAGACTCTAGAAAGAGTGCAGAGAAGAGCAGCAAAGATGATTAGGGGACTGGAGGCTAAAACATATAAAGAATGGTTACTGGAATTGGGTATCCCTTGTTTAGTGTGGTCTTACCAAGACATTATAAAGTGGTATTAGCCAACTCTCACAGGCATACATTACTGTTCTGACCCCCGCCTCTGTCCAGTAATGAATGCCAAGACAAGCTTAGCTGGAATGCCACAACTCTTTATTAGCAGGAAACATAAATCTTGCTGGCTGAAAGCCCAAACACAATGAACAGATACAGAACCTTGGCAGCAACCCAGACTTCAACAGATACAGATAACAGCTTCTCCAGCGTTGATAATTAAGTTGAATCCTGCAACCAGCCTCCTCACAAAGTCCCTCCTTATATACTGTCTTGAGAGGAGCCTAATTACAACCCTCTGGGTCCAATTATCTTCTGTATCTGCGTAGTTGTTCTCTACGTCTATCTGCCCATCGTTGCTGGGCGTCCAGGACCAACTCCCTTGTCTCCTCCCCACTGCTCCAAGGCCTGACGTCAGGAGCACACTCCCTTTGGCTTTCACTGCTGCTCCATGCCTCAGGCGCCTCCTGGTGGCCAATCAGCCTCTCTGATCCCTGCTCGGAGTCGGAACTCTGTCCAAGGTCCCCCACATCTTCCAGAGCCAACTCAGAGGGCTGTCCCTCGCTGTCGGAGTCTGTTTGCAGCTCCAACGGCTCCTGCTGGGCCACAACACATTACTATTGGGAAAACCAAACTAAACTTCAGATGCTTAGCAACTGGTTCAGATTTATAATGGTTGCAGTGTCCCGGGGCCACGCGATCTGGTTTTGTGACCTTCTGACAAGCAAGATCAATGGAGAAGCCAGTTTCACTTAACAACTGTATTACTAATTGAACTATTGCGACAATTCACTTAACAGCAGTGATAAGAAAAGTCATAAAATGGGGTAAAGGTCACTTAACAAAATGTTTCACTTTGCAACATAAATTAGGGGCTCTCAACCTGCATTTGCTGCAAGGGTGTGTAAATTGGACCTGCTGTATTAATTGTATTAATTATACATTGTACTGTATTAATTGCATTAATTAATTAACTGCATTAATGATAAATGGTACCTTATGGTGCAGGGAAGCCAGAATGGCTGATATAAACCACGGAAATGATACCGGGTGGTGTGCGAAGCCCTTGGCATCTGCCAACTGGTGTCCTTCAGCCACGGAAGGAGATGCGCTGCAGGATCAGAGCAGAGGAACAAGAGGGATAAAGTTCAATTTGGTTTTGATGGACAGTCCAATTTCTGGAGTTAAGCCATTGTCACCTTTTTTTTCTGCCAGGACTGAGAGGCATCATTTTTAGAGTTGGAAGCGAAAGCGGTTATTTAACTCAGGGAAGTGTAAAAGATGTAGCGGAGTGAAATGGCCAACTCTTGATAGCCCTGTCAGTTGATAAGAGGATGAGGGATAAAGCTTGTCCCGTTTTTGGAATTTCAGCAAAGTTTCTCCCAACCTGTCACTCTCTAGATAAATGTTATGGCCTGCCAGCAGCCAGTGGAGGAGGTTGGGGTGGAACATGGGCCAGTCCTGGAGTTTGGGGAAGGCTCAGACTAGTGCTCTGCATTGGAGGCAGAGATGGGGCCACGTGTGAGAAAAAAAAATACAATGGACATTGGAGACTTCATTTAAACAGGTTATTAAAGAAGACTTCTCCAAAAACTCTATCATATTTCTCAGGAAAAATCTGTAAAGGTAAAGGTTTCCCTCACACATATGTGCTAGTCGTTCCCGAGGGGGGGGGGTGCTCATCTCCGTTTCTAAGTCAAAGAGCCAGCGCTGTCCAAAGACGTCTCCGTGGTCATGTGGCCGGCATGACTAAATGCCAAAGGCGCACAGAACGCTGTTACCTTCTCACCAAAGGTGGTTCCTATTTTTCTACTTTCATTTTTACGTGCTTTCGAACTGCTAGATTGGCAGAAGCTGGGACAAGTAACGGGACCTCACTCCGTCACGCGGTATTAAGGATTCGAACCATAGAACTGCCGACCTTTCTGATTCTGATGCAATGCTGATCCTATTCCAGTTCATGAATATTCTGACATAAACCATCTTTCCAATCAGCCTCCATGTTTCCAGTGTCTTTCTCCCCACATGGCCTTGAACCCAGAGGGATATTTATTCCAACACAATTGTCATCCTAGCAGCAACGATGTTAATAACTAAACACCCCTGCATCTCGAAAATGAGCCCGTCGGAGGAGAAGCTACAAACTCACTTTCAATGAGGGAAAAAGATTTGCGACGGAGCGAATTTCATCTAGAAAATCTTTGACTCCTAGATGTATGACCCATAGAAAGGTTTTCCACTAGCAGAAGTCAGCCTTAGATTTGTGGGACCACCATAAATCTCCAAATCCTCTGGAGTGGCATGATTTAACATGCACACCTTATTCCAGCCAGGGAAAGCATGGCTGGGTTCGGTTTTTTTTTTTTTAATGTCTACGTTCCCCTTCATACAACCCTCAGCCTGGCATCCTGCAACCATAACCGAGGCAGAAACAATAAATATCTTTCCGAAGCTGTTTGCTCTTCAACTTATAGAAAGCTTTATTGGTTCCAATCATCAAAAGCTTAGGCAGGTCAAGTGAGATTGCTGTCATCTCCAGAAAATTACACTAATCTGAACCCAATCCTCATTTCCTTTCCTTCAAATTATCACTGGGATACCCCCCCCCCACACTCCTCTAAGTTGTTTGCTGATCTCTAATTAAAGTAGCAATGGAAAGGGGGAGGAAAACTGATGGATAGAGCTTGCCGACATGCTAGCTAAATGTTATTAGCTGGTTTTGCTTTATTTTTGTTTGGAGATAGGAGCAAACAAGAACGAGAAATAAGAAATAAGTACTAAGATGCTCTCTCCTGTATGGCTTTGCCTTCATGCATAATAATGAACTGCTTATCAATCCGTGGCAGTTCTCATTAGACGCTCATCAAACTGTTTGGGATCCAACTTTTTTTACTGTCAACATGATTCCCCCCCCCTTCCTTTATCGGTCAAACCTGGTGATGATGATGAGAATTACAAAAAGTGGAAGAGGATAGGATGGAGAAAGGCATGGCAATTAAGTAGGAGACATCTGCCTCTTAAGAACTGAAGAAGCTTCTTGGATGAGAAGTGAAATGTCTTCAAAGATGATGGGGGGAAAACCAAAGGCTAGTTGCCTTTTGAAAAAGCACCTTTGGGATTTGACTCTTAAATTGTACCCTAGGTCGGCTCACCAACATTCCTCCGCAAACTGGACTATATTTGGAGTAGGAGATTCTACACAAGGATTAATCCTGGGTCTTATCTCACATTTTTATTAATTATTTGTCTGAAATGGTAGAGGGTTTCCTGCTGTAACAGGGAGTTGGACCAGTCTTTCAAGGGTGAATTTACAACCCCAGACCTTATCAGGCTTGGAGAGGTGCCAGGCCAATATCTTCCAAACGCAAGGCTGTACAAGAAAATAAGTGGCAAGGAGTCTCTGAGAGTCACGGACAAATCTCCACACCAATTAAACAAATTACTTGCCTCCTGCAAACTCCACTCCCCTTTCACTCCTCTTTATTCCCTGTGGGAGGAGCCATTCACCATCCACCTGTGCCTTTACTCCTGAGTTGGCCCTTGTTCCTTAACTGTTCCATTCTACTGGCAGCTCTGCACATGCACACATTGGAAACAGGCTCCAGCTGTTCTTCTGCCCCACTGATCTCCGACTCTGAAGGCAGATGATAACTGTCGGACAGCCCTGGCCCCATTTCTGCCTCTGACACAGAGCCTTCCCCAGACTCCAGGAGTGGCCCAGGTTCCTCCCCAACCTCCTCACTGTCTGAGTCTGCCATCAGCTCCGCTGGCCACTGGTGGGCCACAACAATCTTGGTCATGGTGGAAAGTACTGCTCACTGGACATGTCCATATCAGCAGAGTTGGCCTTCTCTCATCTTCTCTGTAATTGGTGCCACACCAAAATGCTGTCAAATGGTGTCGTTTGTGAGGTGGTCAAGAAGGGGGATGACCAAGATCCAACAGAGCATTCTCATTTCCGTGGTATGGAGATAGCTTTCGGCCCCTGTTGTTACTGTCCAGCATTCAGTGCCATACAGTGCAACAGGGCAGGTGGTTGTCTTGTAAATCTTAGATTTAAGACGGATTGGCATTCATCTGTCACATAAAACACTGGTGAGTTCTCACCAACGCATCCAGGCTGCATTCACCCTCACTCACATCTCACCATTCATGTCAACATTGCCTTGGAGATGGGATCCTAGATACGGGAACATGTCCACCTTCTTTAGGTTTCCTCCATTGACTTACATTAAAGAAAAACAACAAATGGTTCCTTCAAAATAATTTGCTTCCGGGACCATGGAGAGGTTGCAATGCAGTAGTGGGATTCAGCCAGTTCGCACCAGTTCGGGAGAACCGGTTGTTAACTTTCTGAGCAGTTTGGTGAACTGGTTGTCGGAAGAAATTATTAGGACAGAGAACCGGTTGTTAAATTATTTGAATCCCACCACTGGTGCAATGGTCAATGGCTCCTCCGAATTCCATCTGCCAGTCAGTGTCGACTGGCGACTACGCGGAGGACAGCCTTCTCGGTAGTAGCTCCGACCCTTTAGAACAATCTCCCCATGGAGATCCGTACCCTCACCACCCTCCAGACCTTCCGCACAGCCCTTAAGATCTGGCTATCCCGTCAGGCCTGGGGTTAGATTGTAATCCGTCCCCTCCCGAATGATGAATGTTGTGTTCTATTTTTAATCATGTATTGTTTTATGTCTCACTGTTTGTATTCCCCTCCCCATAAATTGTAAGCCGCCCTGAGTCCCCCCAGGGAAAAGGGCGGCCTATAAATAAACTTTCCAATTCCAATTCCAATTCCAATAAGTGTGAAACCTGGACGTAAGTCACTTTTTTGGTGCTGTTGTAACTTGAAATGGTCACTAAGTGAGTCAAGGACTACCTTTAGTTTGATTCATCTCAGTGACAGAATCTTGCTAAAATGCAAGCTAAAGAAATTTCTCCCATCACTCCAATTTGAGAGTCTCTGTGCTTTTTCTTGCCCCCGTTTGAGAATACACATATGGAAGAGGAGAACATCAAGAGGTGTCCTTTTCTGCCCTCTCAAACTCAGGCCAGTTTTAAGGTGTTGATAATCTACCTTTCTTTTCAACCATTTCATATTGCACCCCCCTGAAAGGATGAATAGAAACACCAATATAGTTTGAATGGGTGAATGAATAATTAAATGAATTAGATCTTAGTGGAATGTATTCACTTCATTCATGAATACTGCATTATCTCTCTGCCAGGAGGAACTCAAAGCGGCCTGCAAAGTTTGACTAGGTATTTCTTTGATGGGAGACGAGGAAGGACTCCTCAGCTGCAAACTAGTTGGGGAAGTCAAAAATAACTCACGAGAAGGTAATGTTTAAGCCAGGGGTGAAATTCAGCAGGTTCTGAGAGTTTCTGTAGAACCGGTAGCAGATATTTTGAGTAATTCGGAGAACTGGAAAATACCACCTCTGGCTGGCCCCAGAGTGGGGTGAGAATGATATTTTACAATATCCTTCCCCCAGGAGTATGGAGGGAATGGGGATTTTGCAGTATCCTCTTTTTTGAAGGAAAAAGGTGTGTCATACTCTGAAAAATACGGTAATATATATTTACCTTCTGGAAATTGCTTCCGAGTTTCTCTCTTGTTTGCTTCATTTCCCCACTTCTTCCCAGGCTGAAAATGCCTCACTGAGCTCAGTGCAATCCGCCAAAGAAAGCAAACATTAGTCAGTTGTTCACTGTATGGTGAATTAAAGGTGACACGTATATATTAGAAGTCGGAAGCATAAGATAATAGCTTTTACTTTTCGAAATAGGATGGACCGAATGTTTTGCACTGAATCTGGGATTTCTACGGAGCAGGCGAGCGGGTTTTACATGCTGAGATGCTGCCGCCTATTATCAATTCCACCAATAATCCTTAAAAAATTCAGGGGCTTGAAGAAAAGAAAAGTCACGGCTGGTTTCAAAGCCACCCTTGTGTTGTGTGCTGGAGGATATAAATGTTCCTTGTCTTTCCGATGCATTTTTAAATGTTTCCATTGTCTTTTTATTTCCTTCCTCTCTCTGTGTGTGTCTCCAAAGAGAAGTTTTGAACTTCAAAAGCAATTTTTCAGAAGCTGGATTTTAGAGCGCAGAGAAGCCATAGGAATGGAAAGGTATTGGACAGATTATTCAGGATTTTCAGGACAAGAGTTCAAGGTCATTTTAGTGGTTCCACCACAAATCCGCGCTCGACTAAACCGCGTCCGACTCAGCCACGTAGCTGATGTCATCAACAGGGCGACAACAGCGCAGAGAGAGAAGCACCCTGTAAACGCTAAACCTAAAATTAACCCCTAAACCTAACCCCCCTAAACCTAATCCTAATCCTAAACCTAACCCTAACCCTAAACCTAACCCTAAACCTAACCCTTAACCTAACCCTAAACCTAACCCTAAACCTAACCCTTAACCTAACCCTAAACCTAATCCTAACCCTTAACGTAACCCTAAACCTAACCCTAACCCTTAACCTAACCCTAAACCTAACCCTAACCCTTAACCTAACCCTAAACCTAACCCTAAACCTAACCCTTACCTTAAGTTGAATCGGCTTGCTTTCAAAGCACTATTTAAAGCACCCTTCTTTCTCCGCGCTGGCTGTTGTCGTCCTGTTGATGACGTCAGCAACGCAGTTTAATCGGGCGCAGCTTAGTCGAGGGTGGTTTTGACGGGTCACGCATTTTAGTAGATGCTGTCTTTTTTTCCCCTTTGCTTTCTTAAAACTTCCACGTGTGGATTGGTGACAATTCCTTTCCATGCTTGACTCAGCTACCTAAGGGCAAATGGCAGCCTAAGTCAAAGCCATCATTCCCACTTTCCTCAAGACATCAACTTCTATATATTTCATCTAAAGATCTATCGGGAGCTATTACGTTATCTCTCCGAGTACAAAATAAATCTAAAAGTCAATTGTCTATTTGAATCACCCTAAGCTTACACGCTGTGCGAGGCGAAGGGGGAGTTCGTTTGCAAAACAGTAAACTTTTTGGGGTCCAGTCAGATCATTTCACAACAATAAGAACAACCACATCTACAAACAACAGCAACAAAAAACGCTTGCAAGCATTCAACTGCATCTACAACGGGGCTTTGTAAACTTGGTGCTTCATTGCCAGAGTCGTTTCTGTTAGATGGTCGGCCATATAAATTGATGAATGAATGAATGGAGTGAGTGAGTGAGTGAATGGAATGGAATGGAATGGAATAGAATAGAATAGAATAGAATAGAATAGAATAACAGAGTTGGAAGGAACCTTGCAGGTCTTCTAGTCTAACTGTCGGCCTAGGCAGGAAACCGTACACCTATTCTATTTATTCTATTCTATTCTATTCTATTCTATTCTATTCTATTCCACTCTACTCTATTCTACTCTACTCTACTCTATTCTATTTTCTATTCTATTCCACTCTACTCTATTCCACTTTACTCTATTCCACTCTACTCTACTCTACTCTACTCTACTCTACTCTACTCTACTCTTCTCTCTTTATTCTATTCTATTCTATTCTACTCTATTCTACTCTACTCTCTTCATTCTGTTCTGTTCTGTTGTACTCTACTCTACTCTACTCTACTCTACTCTTCTCTCTTTATTCTATTCTATTCTACTCTATTCTACTCTACTCTACTCTATTCTATTTTCTATTCTATTCCACTCTACTCTATTCCACTTTACTCTATTCCACTCTACTCTACTCTACTCTACTCTACTCTACTCTACTCTACTCTACTCTACTCTACTCTACTCTTCTCTCTTTATTCTATTCTATTCTATTCTACTCTATTCTACTCTACTCTCTTCATTCTGTTCTGTTGTACTCTACTCTACTCTACTCTACTCTTCTCTCTTTATTCTATTCTATTCTATTCTACTCTATTCTACTCTACTCTACTCTCTTCATTCTGTTCTGTTCTGTTGTACTCTACTCTACTCTACTCTACTCTATATATTTATTCTTCACTGCTCATGGATGATGGATGCAGAGCTGGACAATCATTCTGACTTCCAGGAGAACAATTGCAACTGCTGGGTAAAAGAATTTGTGCTGCAAACTCTCCCACATGTTTTCCTCAGCCTTTTCTTACACTGTTTATAGAAACACTACTGACAGTGTGTTGATTTGTTGGTCATAAAAGAGCCAATTATGACAAAGTTCTTCCTTCTTTTGTTCTCGGGCTAGATGTCTCTCTCATCTAGGAGGGAGGGGGAGAGATGCTTCCTCCTGAGGAGTGAAGAGAAACTCTAGTCTGCTCCAAGGAGGGAGTCAGCAGGGATCACTTCTGCACTGAAAGTGCATGAAATTTCAGCAGCCTTGCTAATCCTTCTAGAGTTTGAGATCTGAGTTTGTCTGAAAAGACCTTGGTGGCTTAAGCTTAACTGTTGACAGTGATTAGTTGAATGTTCAAAGAAGCACCACAGCAGACTACAGCAATACACTTTGCACACACGTGCTCTCATCACACAAACCCACATGCCACAAACTGCCTGACACTGCAAGGATAATTGCTGTCAATAGTTCTGACATAATTGGTGTAATGTCTGTAATGCAGAGGGCCAGAAGAAGGGAAACTGGCTAGGAACAAAAAAAAAACCTAAGAAGAGTCACGTTTTGCTGATAATATAGGGGTTCTGCGTAGCGTTGGCCAACTGAAGTCATGTCCAAAGGAGAAGGGCAAGAAGAGGAAGTCATGAGCCGATTTTGGTTTTACAGATCTGGAACGGGCCAACTCACCATCGCCAACTCTTAAATCGGAATGGAATGGAGTGGAGTGGAGAGGAGAAGATATAGAAGATAGAAGATAGAAGATGATAGAAGATAGAAGATAGAAGATAGAAGATAGAAGATAGAAGATAGAAGATAGAAGATAGAAGATAGAAGATAGAAGATAGAAGATAGAAGATAGAAGATAGAAGATAGAAGATAGAAGATAGAAGATAGAAGATAGAAGAGAAGATAGAAGGGAAGGGAAGAGAGAAGGGAAGGGAAGAGAGAAGAGAAAGGAAAAGAATAGAATAGAATTATTCTAAGCAGAATAGAACAGAATAGATGGTTCTCAACTTATAATTACAATTGAGCCCAAATACTTTTAGTAGTAAAGTATTTTACAAATACTAATAAAATAATAAAATGAAATAATAAAATAAAATAATAAAATGAAATGAAATAATAAAATAAAATAATAAAATGAAATAATAAAATAAAATAATAAAATAAAATAATAAAATAAAATAATAAAATAAAATAATAAAATAAAATAATAAAATAAAATAATAAAATAAAATTAAATTAAAATAATAAAATAAATAATACAATAAAATAATAAAATAAAATAATAAAATAAGATAAAATATAATAAAAGAAAAAATGAAAAATACAATAAAATAATAAAACAAAAAGAAACAAAAATATCAGAAGAAACTTTACCACTCTATGATCTGTACTTGGGGAATCATGCAAGCAATGGTACTGAGGATAGAGGTGGGCAGTGTTACTTTATATCATTTCCCCCTTTTCTTCTAAATTCAGCCTTAGGCCACCAAGAACTTTATCCACCCTTATTCTTAAACACCTGATAGTTGTCAGCTTAGAGAAATCTATCTGTGACATCTGCATCTGCAGCACCTTGAAGAAATTGTCTTTCTTGCTTAGAATAGAATAGAACACACCTCTGTGTGACTGTACAGGTGTATCTTGAGGCTCCTTCTGAAGAGACAAATAATATTTGTATTTTTGCAAGGGTTTTTTTCATCTGAAGGGGAGTAGAGTAGAGTAGAGTAGAGTAGAGTAGAGTAGAGTAGAGTAGAGTAGAGTAGAGTAGAGTAGAGTAGAACAGAATAGGAACAGAATAGGAACAGAACAGAATAGAATAGAACAATAGAGATGGAAGGGACCTTGGAGGTCTTCTAGTCTAATCCCCTGCTAAGGCAGGAAACCCTATACCATTTCAGACAAATGGTTGTCCAATCTCTTCTTAAAAACTTCCAGTGTTGGAGCATTCACAATTTCTGGAGGTAAGTCATTCCACTGATTAATTGTTCTAACTGCCAGGAAAGTTCTCCTTAATTTTAGGTTGCTTCTATCCTTGATTAGTTTCCACCCATTGCTTTTTGTCCTGCCCTCTGGTGCTTTGGAGAATAGCTTGACTCCCTCTTCTTTCTGGCAGCCCTTGAGATATTGGAACTTACATGTGATAAGTTTGGCCACCAAAACCCTTGAAGGCACATGGGTTTCTGGAACTGTATCCTCAAGTATTAGTGCAACAAGTTATTCGTTTACTTAATAAATAAATGTCAAAATCTTGGGAGCCAGGAAATCTTCTGGACATCACAAATCAGGGAGGGGGAATTCACTTCAATGTGGTTTATTAAAAACGTAAAAGAGAGATTGCGCCATGGAAGGAGATGAATTTTCACTTCGCGGGACACAAATCAACTTTTAGATCATGGAGTAGTGAAATTGAAATACAGTTTGCTTTCCATCACAGACTTAAGGGAATGAATAGTATTTATCCATGTTCAGAAATTAACTTATAGCTTAGGAAATTGTGGCCTGATTTACAGGCAGGCTTCATGAAATGGGACCAACCTCTCGTGATCTAGTTTCAGGCTCATTTTGAAACCTCTTATCTCCGTGATGGATTTGAAATGTTACTCAGGTGTCTGCTTCAGGGGTGATGGGAAGCAGATTAAACCTAACCCAGATCAAGCTCTTCAGTCTGTTGGGGGGGAGGGGGAGGGGGAGAATCCATCTGGTTCAGTGGAGAGAAAGTTTGGGAGAAAGACACTGGAAACATAGAGGCTGATTGGGAAGAAAGGTTTATTGATGAACCAGCATCACCAACCACATCTGATTCTGGGCAGCTGACAAAACGGTGGGATGAGTGGATGGATCTTTATAGTTTCCTGTGACTTTGAAGTTTGGGCTGTTTTGGGATGGTGCAATGAAGTGTGTTGTGTCAGGGGTGAAATGCTACTGTTTTGGACTGGTTTGCCTGAACATTTTTGGCCTACTGAAACCCCACTCCCTTTGCAAAAATGGATGTGTAGAGGGTTTGGGAGGCTTACCAATTCTTGCCATACCAACTTCAGGGGCTTTCCCCCCAAAATAGATACCCTTGGCCTGGATGGTTGAGTCTTCTTTGACATATTGCCAATAAAGTTTGGGGAGAAACCCCTAAAGATGGTGTAGTAAGAGTTGGTACATTCCAACAATACTCTAACTCTCTGTTTAACTAATTTTACTTTGACTGATGAAGTTGCTTGGATGAGCAATGAAAGATCTCAGATTGGTCCAGTTGCCATTATTCAATCTTTTAAATAAAGGGTCACTCATTGTATAGAGGCAGAATTAACACTACCCTACATAGTATATTTGTTCTCGAGCAATTGCCGGATCAATTTCTCCCATGATAAATTAAAATAGATATTCCTTTTGTAAAGAGTTTCTGTTGCAAAGAGAAAATCTCCCCTCCCCTTTCCTGCCCAAAATCTCCCGTCAAGTCATTAGAGTCTGCCTCATGCAATTTTGTTTCTTGGTCAACGTGATAAAAAAATATGGATCGGGTCATATTTAACAGGCAAATCAATGAAAGTTAACTCAGCCAGGCTCAGAAAAAATTATGAAGGATGGTTAAAGTAGGGTTGTTCTCCCTTGATTGTCTGAAGACAAAAGGGGCTTGATTCTACACCAGAGGTGTCAAACTCAAGGCCCACAATGTGGTCAGATCTGGCCCGTAGGGCAGTCCTGTTATGTTAACCTCTATATCAGTGTTTCTCAACCTTGGCAACTTGAAGATGTCCGGACTTCAACCCCCAGAATTCCCCAGCCAGCTGGCTGGGGAATTCTGGGAGTTGAAGTCCGGACATCTTCAAGTTGCCAAGGTTGAGAAACACTGCTCTATATTATTCTCTTTTCAGGAAACATTTTCTTCTGAAAAAAGGCCACCTGTCAAGTCTGCAGCCGATTCTTTTGTGATCTTTGGCCTGCCACGCTAATATTCTATTCTACTATGCTGTTTCATTAGTGGGGAATTGGGAGGGGGAATAGTAAGGAGTAGAATGTGATGTCGCCAAAATAAAATTCCTTTGTAGAATCCAAGCTCATCCTTTGTCTCTGCACCTCTGCACCTGACCGGAACTGGATGGGTGGAAGCTGCCAGCGTGGCAGTGGGAGATTGGACCATGTGATGGACTTGTGGGTGTGGAGGCAAGATTATGAACTTTCAAATGGGTGGGGAAACCCAGGAAGCTTTCAGATTCGGGTTTCCACAGATGTGCCAACACGACTCTCTTAATAAATTGGAATTTTGAGGAATCCTTTGCCTTGGACTCTGATTTAATTTTGGATGTTATTTGGAACTCTGATGCCTGGTCTACCCAATGCAAAGAGGAAACATCGGACCAGTGTTGCTTCGATATATGAGCTTGGATAACCTGGAACTATGCCACCTACGATATGAATTAAGCGTAGTAGACAACATTGTCTACAACAAAGCCTTTATGTGTCTAAACACAGCTGTCCCATCTCCCTGTTCTGACCGAGGCTTCCCAAGAACTTGAAGCAAACTCCTTGTCCTTTTATTAATTTAACTGTGAATTCTGCTCATTCATATCCAGCAAAGTCTTTCAAGGGAGGATTTCCAGTCACAGACCTTATCTGGTTGAGAGAGCTGTCAGGCCAATATCTGCAAAACCTGGCAAGGAGTCTCAGAGAGTTTAGTTAGTTAGTTCACTTAATTAGTTACGCCAACTAATTGTCTCCTGCAAACTCCACTCCCTTTTCGCTCCTCTTTAATTTCCTTTGGAAGGGGCCATTCATCATCCACCTGTGGCCTTACTCCCGTCAACCCCTGTTCTTTAGCTGTTCTCTTCATCTGGCAACTCTGCGCATGCACACACTGGGAACAGGCTCCAGCTGTTTGTCTGCCTCACTGATGTCTGACTCTGAAGGCAGCTGAGAACTAGCATGCGGCTCTGGCCCCTCTCTCTGCCTCTGACACAGAGCCCTCATCAGAGCCTTCCCCAGACTCCAGGACTGGCCCAGGTTCCTCCCCAACCTCCTCACTGTCGGAATTTCCTGCCAGTGTCGCGGGCCACTGGCAGGCCACAACACTCCCTTTAGTCTTCTTTTTCTTCATTCTGAGCATCCTAAGTTTCTTCAACCTGTCCTCAGCAGAATGTCTTCACTTTTCAAACTAGCCTGCAATTTCTCAATGTTCGGATTGGCTGCCTTCTTCTGACTCCCTCTTGTTCTGTTGGCTCCCTATTGAGGCGTACTCTAAGAGTTATCATTCCATATTCAATGTTATTTGTGCAGCTTCTTATATTAATTGCATCTTGATGGGATAGGAAGCACAGCTCTCTGGACCTTTAAAATAAGCAAGGTTTTTGCACTGAAAAAGCATCGCATTGCAATCTCCAACTGCTTTTTGAATTTTCAATAGTCTGGTTTCCTGGCAACAGGGAAAGCGGGGAGGGGGCGCGAGAGAAATGCACAGATGTCTCATTAACCCCAAAGAGAGAATTATTGATAATTTTCAAGGATAACTAAGAGAGTAAACAAACCACTTTCACAGTTCTCATTAGACATGGTATCCCCCTCCATTGGATCATCTATCTTAGATGATGTATTACCAACGAAAGTATTTTTGACTAAATCAGTTCATTGCTTTAGCCAAGGCAGTCATTCATCGCCCGGTTAGAAATTTGGGGGAATTGTAGTTTCAGAATTTTGGAAGGCTGCAAACCACTGGGGAGAAGTCTATATACAGTGAAAAATAGAAAAATGCACATACCCTCTGGCCATCTTGTAACTGAGCCGAATTGTAACTCGGCCATTCCCCGATGAAATAAAAGTCAAAATTCTATTCTCTTTGAAATCATTTTCCAAAGCAAGCCCTCTTTTATCAAATTGTGTGAGAATTGATGTGTCTGTGCGCGTGCATAAATATATATATATACACGCATATATATTTATATGCAATGAAAATATTTCTTCCTGCCCTGATGGATGAGAATATGAGGGATTTTTGCAACTAGTAGGCATTTAAGGAAGTTCCTATTTTGCAAGGTGGCTAGACATATGAAGTGGAGGCTTACAACACTGCCTGGTTTTATAAAGTGACTGAATTCATTGAGACAAGGCAGCCTGAAAATGCTAAAATGTCATTAGCCGTGTTGTTATCATTGTTTAATAAACATTCAGGTACAACATCACCGAGTCAATAGATGGATTCCACAATCTAAGGTCAAATGGAAACCTCTAGGTTCAGAGATAGAATCCGAGATCTGATTTCTTTTATGTGCTTGTCAGTCATTGAGGCGAGATCTTTCTGTGGATGAAGATTGTTGGTGTCATGATGCATCCAAATAATGCATTGTTGATCTCCTAAACCCATATTTATCCCGTAGGTCTGAATCCCATAGGTCAAAAGAACTCTATTTTAGGAGGAGGAGGAGGAGGAAGAAGAGGAGGAAGAGAAAGAAAGAGGAGGAGAAGGAGGAAGAGAAGGAGGAAGAGAAAAAGGAGGAGGAGGAAGAGGAGGAGAAGGACGAAGAGGAGGAGGAGAAAGAGGAGGAGGAGGAGAAAGAGGAGGAGAAGAAAGAGGAGGAGGAAGGGAAAGAGGAGGAGAAAGAGGAGAAGAAAGGAAAAAGAGGAGAAAGAGAAGAGAAAAAGGAGAAGGAGGAGAAGAGGAGAAAGAGGAGGAGGAGGAAGAAGAGGAGGAAGAGGAGGAAGAGAGGAGGAGAAGGAGAAAGAGAAGGAAGAGAAAAAGGAGGAGGAAGAGGAGGAGGAGGGAGGAGGAGGAGAAAGAGGAGGAGGAAGAGAAAGAGGAGGAGAAAGAGGAGAAGGAAGAGGAAAAAGAGGAGAAAGAGAAGGAAGAAGAGAAAAAGGAGGAGGAGAAGGAGGAAGAGGAGAAACAGGAGGAGGAAGAGGAGGAAGAGAAAGAAAGAGGAGAAGAAAGAGGAGAAAGAGGAAGAGGAGGAGCAGGTGGAGGAGAAAGAAGAGGAGGTGATTGTTTAATGAAGCAATCCAATTTTCTTAAAATTAGACACGAATTAACTACCTGAAACCAAAGCTACTACAGCTCTCATCCTACAAGAGGGAGGTTACAGCTTCACTTACCAGCTTTCTTAAATACCTCTAAACTCCAGAATGTAAGATGTTGAACATTATACCGTATATTCATTCCAATCAGGCAGAATCAAAACTGATAAAGTACATCCAAGAGCGAAATGTCATTGATATAATTATTGGTGTTGATCCCTCCACCAGGACACATGATACCTACAAAATATCTCATGTGGTCTATATCCCGTGTCACTTGGGTATCCTACATAGTAACCTGTTCTGACCCCCCCTCATCCCACACCAACACACACTCCGAGCCAAAGATACTTTACGCAATTTATTAACACACAGACAGGTCCTTGGCAGCAAACCGGCACAGACAAGCTGGGCAGCAATCCAACCTGCCAGGCTCACCATAATGTTCTCCGACATTAATTCCTGCATTGACTTCTGCAAGAGGGGCATGTGCACAAGCAGTCTTTTTATGGTCTGGAGAGGAGCCTAATGACCACCAGCTGAGTGCAATTACCTCCTGTAATTGTGTAATTGTTCCTTACGCCTATTAGCTCTTCGGTGCCATACATCCATGAACAACTCACTGCTGGTGTCCGGCTCACTCTTCCTTGTCTCCTCCCCACTGGTCCAAGGCTCAGGTGCCTCCTGGTGGCCAACCAGCCTCTCTGCACCCTGCTCAGAGTCGGAACCCTGTCCATGGTCCTCCACATCCTGTAGAGCCGACTCATAGGGCCCCTCGCTGTCGGAGTCTGGTGGCAGCTCCAACGGCTCCTGCTGGGCCACAACAGTAACCTAAAAGACAAAACTCCCCAGCCTTTCGTGCTAGTTCTCTATGGTGCTAATTACGGCTTATATTTCGTGTAAGTACCTTGATCTGACTATATTTCATAACCTGCTTCCAGTTAACCTACTGTCCTTACACTTCCTTTGCTTACTAATACTTAATACTAATCTAATTAAACAGAAGCAAGGCTGTTTGAGACACTTTAGACCTCTGCCTTAGCCTTTCTTGCTCATAAATATATTCATTACATTTCTCCTTCGGTGCCAAGAAAACCTCTCCAGAGGGAGCTTTCTACAACCTGGGTAGAATTTCAGCAATTAAGGTAGGTGGAAGGCAAAAATAGAGCTGTCTTTTTGTATCCTGTTAGTAGTGGCACTGTCTGTATTATATCCTCAGCTCCTGCCTCCTGGTTCAGCCAACACATTTTACTTGTTGTTATTAAAACACAACTGCTGGGTTCCTAAAGTGTGTTTTGCGCTGTCCGATGGCTTAATATGATGGGCTGGGCTACCCAACATGTTAAAGGAAAGGGTGGAGTCCACCAAATTACAAAATCTTCAATTCCATGTTCGATTAGCTTAGTGCGCTACACAAATTCAGAGCATAAATGGACTTGAAACTCATCACATCAGGTTAGCAGAGGCTTAGTAAATGCTCTTTTTATTAGGTAAATTCCAGCATACGGGTTCTTGGCTGTGTATTCCATTATAGTTGCTTCTTCATAAAGGGAACAAAATCAGTCTCTGCTTTTACCTACATCGCAGATGATAGATGATAGATAGATAGGTAGGTAGGTAGGTAGGTAGGTAGGTAGGTAGGTAGGTAGATAGATAGATAGATAGATAGATAGATAGATAGATAGATAGATAGATAATGATATTGATAGATAGATAGATAGATAGATAGATAATGATATTGATAGATAGATAGATAGATAGATAGATAGATAGATAGATAGATAGATAGATAGATAGATAGATAGATAATGATATAGATAGATAGATAGATAGATAGATAGATAGATAGATAGATAGATAGATAGATACATACATACATACATACATACATACATAATGATATTGATAGATAGATGATAGATAGATAGATAGATAGATAGATAGATAGTTAGATAGATAGATAATGATATAGATAGATAGATAGATAGATAGATAGATAGATAGATAGATAGATAGATAGATAGATACATACATACATACATACATACATACATACATACATACATAATGATATTGATAGATAGATGATAGATAGATAGATAGATAGATAGATAGATAGATAGATAGATAGATAGATAGATAATGATATAGATAGATAGATAGATAGATAGATAGATAGATAGATAATGATTAGATAGATAGATAGATGATAGATAGATAGATAGATAGATAGATAGATAGATAGATAGATAGATAATAGGTAGATGATAGATAGATTATAGATACAGACAGACAGAATAGAAAGAAAGATTGATTCATAGAATGAAAGTTAAATATAGATATGGATGAAGTAGAAATAGAAGATAGATAAATAAAAGAGATAGAGGATAGATGTGAGAGAAAGAGATATGGATGGTATAGAAATAAAGATAAGTGAAGATGAGGAAGATGAGTGAAGATAGATGACAGACAGATGATAGATAGATAGATAGATAGATAGATAGATAGATAGATAGATAGATAGATGATAGATTATAGATACAGTCAGACAGAATAGAAAGAAAGATTGATTCATAGAATGAAAGTTAGATATAGATATGGATGAAGTAGAAATAGAGATAGAAAATAGATAAATAAAAGAGAGGATAGATGAGAGAGAGAGAGAGAGAGAGAGAATGATTTAGATTTGAATTTAGATTTAGACTTAGATTTAAATTGATAAAATGATAGATAAACTTGTACTACAACTTTGAAGCATTCTATACCTTACCCAGCTTGGCATTTTATAAATGCAAAGTTTTGATATGGTCAAAAAGATATTCTTCAGCTAGGAAGACTCTGAAGAGACAGACTATTTTTGCACCTCAAGGGAAAGTTAGTTCCCCACAGACCAAGGTCTCCCCAGCAGGAAGGTTCTGCAAGGGATTTTTTTCCCCCAGCGTGGACACATATGAGCTAACAGTAGAATACCATGAAAATGCAGCAGAGGGAAGATGACAGGAAGGAAATCGAGACCCAGAGAATAGAAATTTTGATTTTGTGACTCCAGGGAAAAGGAGAGAAAAAAGATTCCATTGTCATTTAAAACCAGATTATTCTACTCTCTCAAACTTTCCCATTCTCCAGCATGAAACGTATTTGCATCCGTAGAATTGCTGAAGAAAACTCTCTTTTCAGCAAATGTGATTAGGCTTAATATAACTAACGTTCGCGTCATGTACAATCCTTTTAAATCCTGAACTGGTTCAGATAAAATTGTGAATTTTTTTGTGGGGAGGGGGGAACCCCCACCAATCCAGATATTTTAGAGGACAATGCCTACCAAACTTGGACATTGAATGAAAACAGAATAAAAGTTCAAAGCATAAGGAGGTGAACTTCTCTAGGAAAAAGAATAAGCAAATGAGGCGGGAGTCCTATTTTTGTGTGAAAACACAAAAAAATACCCAGCTCAGGAAAAACTATACAGCTAGCCTTCAACGTATAACCAGGGGTGGGTTACAACTGATGCTGCCGGCTTGCTCAGAGATGCACTTGATGCGCGCTATGAGTGCATGCACAGAAGCAAAAAACAAGATGACTGCACCAGTGGTGGGTTTCAAAAATTGTTCGAACCTACTCTGTGGGTGTGGCCTCCTTTGTGGGAGTGGCTTGCCACCCATGTGATCGGATGGGTGTGGCTTGCCACCCATATGAAGATGCCGACGACACTTGTCAGAACCACCTTAAATTACCTCACACACAGCACTGGCATGCATAAGAATATGATGTAAACTTGTTTTTTAAAAGGCATCTTTGGTTTGCGTTAAAACAACTTCAACACAGGCAATGTTCTGATTGCACCACAAACGCAGTAGTCATCCTTACCTTTCACAGAGGCACTGAGTTTTATAAATATGAGCATGATAGTCTAGAATAATCCTATCCAAGGACCAGTGGTGGGTTTCCAAAAATTTTGGAACCTCTTCTGTAGGTGTGGCCTGCTTTCCGGGTCCACTGGTGGAACCTCTTCTAACCGGTTCGGTAGATTTGACGAATGGGTTCTACCGAATAGGTGCGAACTGGTAGGAACCCACCTCTGGGCTGCGCCTAGGGCTCCACTGATACAACCCGTTTGAGGGCGTGGCAGGCTGAGTTACTACCTACTCAGTCAAACCGGGCTGAACTGCTAGGAACCCTCCTCTGCGTACAACCATTAGATTTAGTGAGAGTTCTAAATTACGACAATACTGGATAAAGTGACTTACAACCAGTCCTCGCACTTGCAACCACAGCAGTATTTCCTCACAGTCACGTGATCAAAAATTGGATATACTTGGCAACCAGTGCATATTTACCATGGTTGCGGTGTCCTGGGGTTTTTCTGATTGCCGTTTGCGGTTTCCCATCTGACTTTCAAAGAGCAGAGTCAACGGGGGGGGGGGAGCTTCATCCTTGGGGGGCAGGGGGCTTTTCACAATGGTTCTAGCGCAGTGGTTCTCAACCTTCCCAATGCTGTGACCCTTTAATACAGTTCCTCATGTTGTGGTGACCCCCAACTATAAAATTCTTCTCGTTGCTACTTCATAACTGTAATTTTGCTACTGTTATGAATTGTAATGTAAATATCTGATATGTAGGATGTATTTTCATTATTACAAATTGACCATAATTAAAGCATAGTGATTAATCTGCCAATCTTGTTTTGGGAGAAGATCAGCCAGGCTGGAATTTTCCAGGATAAAACAACCTCGATAAAACAACGTGGTTTATTAAGTTTACTTTTTTTACATTCCGTTCTCTCACCCAGTTTTCTTTCTTTCTTTCCATTCCTTCCTCCCTTTTCTTTTTTCTTTCTTTCTTTCTTTCCATTCTTCCCTCCCTTTTCTTCTTTCTTTCTTTCTTTCCATTCTTCCCTCCCTTTTCTTCTTTCTTTCTTTCCATTCCTCCCTCCATTTTATTTTCTTTCTTTCTTCCTTCCTTTCTTTTTTCTTTCTTTCCATTCCTCCCTCCTTCTGTTTTCTTTCCTTCCATTCCCCCCTCCCTTTTCTTCTTTCTTTCCATTCCTCCCTCCCTCCCTTTTCTTTCTTTCTTTCTTTCTTCCTTCCTTCCTTCCTTCCTTCCTTCCTTCCTTCCTTCCTTCCTTCCTTCCTTTCTTTCTTTCTTTCTTTCTTTCTTTCTTTCTTTCTTTCTTTCTTTCTTTCTCTCTTAAACACAAATTAAGAAGTTGCCCTTTACATGGGATTTTAAACAGAGGCTTAAGCTACATCGAACTGTGCTTCCGTCCCAAGTGGAAGGTGGGGGGGGGGGCTGTCCTCCCCTCCAGCCTCTCTTGCCACCCCTTCCCGGGGGCCAAAAAGCCTCTGATCTCAGTTTAGCCTGCAGGACAGGACCAGCGGCGGGGGCAGCAAAGGCAGCGTCCAGGCCCAAGACAGCTTGAATCCCGGCATGCGCCTGCCTGGGCGAGAGCCCGTCCGCTAGCTGAAGTGGGTGGGTCGACTGCCCCGCCGGTCTCCTGTTCTCCGGGCACCTTCGAGCCCCTGTACAGGCAGCTGGGCTGAAGCGGCACTGCCGACTGGCCTTGCTTCGGATGTCCGTCAGAGCCGAGGCTGATCTGCCACCCAGAAGAACCTGTCTCTCTCCCCCTTCACCCCCTCGGCCTTTCCCTGGCATGGAGACCGGGTGAGGCGGCGTCTAGGTTGCGCCCAGAGCTGGGAGGAGGCTGTTTTGCCACCTGGCGCTCTTCATGCATCTTCCACATCAGGATGTGCTCCTGAGCATGGGCGACACCAGTGGAGGTGGATGGTCTTAGGCGACCCACGTGAAAGGGTCATTCGACCCCCCAAAGGGGTTGTGACCCACAGGTTGAGAACCACTGTTCTAGAGTTTTCTGCCAGAGCTGAGGGTTGGACTAGAAGACCTCCAAGGTCCCTTCCAACTCGGTTATTCTGTCATTCTGTTCTCCCGGTTGAAATGATAGTGAAACAGTAGCAGAAAATAAGAGATGAATCCCATCCCGAGTGTTGATTTCTTTTATACTTTTTCCCCCCGGAGGAGGGGGAGTGGGGGAGGAGGGGGGAGACGCAGCATTTTGATCAACAAAAGACCCCCTAAAGAGAAAAACAAGTCTTCCAAATCCAGTCCACCCACCCACTCACCCCCTGGATTTCAGTCATTGCTTCCTTGAAAAATAATAGCTTTGATTTGGAAATTCAAAGTGTTGCTCCTCATTTGTGACTTTATAACGCTGGGGGCTATCCAGAGTGAGGCTCTGCATCGCATCTCTATTTCAGTTTCATCTCAACAAAACAGAACGTATTTGGGTCAGAGCTGGCATTTTGCTGCCAGAGTCCTCTCCCATCTCTCTTCTGTGCAGGGGGATGCGTGCCCAAGTCGGTAGTGCAAATGAGCAAGTTTGGGGAGACGGAATTCTCTCTTTCTGTCGCTTTTCTGTGGCTTTCAAAGGAAAACCGGAGGAGAAGCTGAGGCCGGAGATACAACGGCTGCAAAATGTGAGGTTCGGAAACACAAGGATGGGGTTGTACACAGGTTACTTTTTCAGTGCCGTTGTAAGTTTTGGCAGTTGTTAAGCAAGGCAGTTGCAAGCGAGGTCTTCCTGTAATGCGGTTTCATTTATTGATTTGTAGCTCACCTTTATTATTATTTTTTTACAAGTAACTCAAGGCAGCCACCATATCCAGTACATTTCCCTCCTCATTCCCCTTGCATTGCTTGGGGGAACCCATCCATTGTTTTATAATTTGGCAATCTGCCTCTCTCTCCCTCTTCTCCCTCCCTCTCTCTCTCATATATCTATCTAACATATTATGAAACAGAACAGAACAGAGATCGATCTATAATCTCCCTCATTCCCTCTTATCTCTATGCTATCTATCTATCTATCTATTTATCTATCTATCTATCTATCTATCTATCATCTATCTATCTATCATCTATCATCTATCTATCATCTATCTATCATCCATCTACTTCTCTCTCTCATCTACCTATCTCTCTCTCTCTCTATCTATCTATCTATCTATCTATCTATCTATCTATCTATCTATCTATCTATCTATCTATCATCTATCTATCTCTATCTATCATCCATCTACTTCTCTCTCTCATCTACCTATCTCTCTCTCTCTCTATCTATCTATCTATCTATCTATCTATCTATCTATCTATCTATCTATCATCTATCTATCATCTATCTATCTATCATCTATCATCTATCTATCATCTATCTATCATCCATCTACTTCTCTCTCTCATCTACCTATCTCTCTCTCTCTCTCTCTATCTATCTATCTATCTATCTATCTATCTATCTATCTATCTATCATCTATCATCTATCATCTACCTACCTATCATCCATCCACTTCTCTCTCTCTCTCTCATCTATCTATCTATCTATCTATCTATCTATCTATCTATCTATCTATCTATCTATCTATCATCTATCATCTATCTACTTATCATCCATCCACCTCTCTCTCTCATCTATCTATCTATCATCTATCATCTATCATCTATCATCTATCATCTATCATCTATCATCTATCATCTATCATCTATCATCTATCATCTAGCATCTAGCATCTATCATCTATCATCTATCATCTATCTACCTACCTATCATCCATCCACCTCTCTCTCTCATCTATCTATCTATCATCTATCATCTATCATCTATCATCTATCATCTATCATCTATCATCTATCATCTATCATCTATCATCTATCATCTATCATCTATCATCTATCATCTATCATCTATCATCTATCATCTATCATCTATCATCTATCATCTATCATCTATCATCTATCATCTATCATCTATCATCTATCATCTATCATCTATCATCTATCATCTATCTACCTACCTATCATCCATCCACCTCTCTCTCTCATCTATCTATCTATCTAATCTATCTATCTATCTATCTAATCTATCTATCTATCTATCTATCTATCTATCTATCTATCTATCTATCTATCTATCTATCTATCTATCATCTATCTACCTACCTATCATCCATCCACTTCTCTCTCTCTCTCTCATCTATCTATCTATCTATCTATCTATCTATCTATCTTTCTTTCTTTCTTTCTTTCTTTCTTTCTATCTATCTTTCTATCTTTCTATCTTTCTATCTTTCTATCTTCTATCTTTCTATCTTTCTATCTTTCTATCTTTCTATCTTTCTATCTTTCTATCTATCTATCTATCTATCTATCTATCTATCATCTATCTATCTTTCTTTCTTTCTTTCTTTCTTTCTTTCTATCTTTCTATCTTTCTATCTTTCTATCTTTCTATCTTTCTATCTTTCTATCTTTCTATCTTTCTATCTTTCTATCTTTCTATCTTTCTATCTATCTATCTATCTATCTATCTTTCTTTCTTTCTTTCTTTCTTTCTTTCTTCTTTCTTTCTTTCTTTCTATCTTTCTATCTTTCTATCTTTCTATCTTTCTATCTTTCTATCTTTCTATCTTTCTATCTTTCTATCTTTCTATCTTTCTATCTTTCTATCTTTCTATCTTTCTATCTTTCTATCTTTCTATCTTTCTATCTTTCTATCTATCTATCTATCTATCATCTATCTACCTATCATCCATCCACTTCTCTCTCTCTATCATCTATCTATCTATCTATCTATCTATCTATCTATCTATCTATCTATCATCACCATCATCATCTATCATTGTTTATATTCCACCTTGTTATTGTTAGATATAACGCAGGGCAGCAAACTCATACAATACTCCTTCTTCTATTTTCCACACAAGAACAATCCTGTAAAGTGAGTGGGTTAAGAGAGTGTGACTGGCCCAAAATCACCCAGGAGCTTTCATGCCTAAGGTGGGACTAGAACTCCCAGAGTCCTGGTTTCTTGCCTGATGCCTTAAGCCCATGATGGTGGCACGCATGGCCAAAGTGACATGCGGAGCCATGTCACCTGGCACACGAGGCTTTGCCTGTTCTTCTTTTGGGTTTCTGGTGTGACGATCAGCTGGAGTCTGCACATGCGGCAATGCCGGGAACCGAAGAACTGGTCTTCCATTTTCTGGCGTGTGCATGTGCACCGGGCAGCTGATCCTCACATGTGCATGCGTGCCAGAAACTGGAAGTGCACACCGGAAACCGGACAGTCATCTCCTTTTGCAGCATTTGGTGCCAAAAATGGTTGTCATCCCTGCCTTAACCAAAGGACCAAGCTAGCCATTTGGTCAGTACGCCTGGCTCATCCCTGTTATATCAATATAGCAAAATATTTTGTTTACTGTCAGGAAGCCCATCAGAGATTTCTTGGAAGTCACTATCATATGCATAATATATACAGTAGTTTAACCCAAACTGCAGCGTCAGCATCCTGATACAATAAGGCTCCGGATGAACATGTTGTATGCGTGTGTGTTAGAGAGGGGGGGGGAGAAAATCTATCTATCTATCTGCCTCTCTCACACACACAAACACACACACACACACACACACACACACACAGGGAGGGAATCTGTCCTTCTGTCTGACTCTCTCTCTCTTTTCCCTCTTCTCTCTCTCTCTCTCTCTCTCTCTCACACACACACACACAAAGAGAGAGAGAACCTGTCTGTCTGTCTGTCTCTCTCTCTCTTTTCCCCCTTCTCTCTCTCTCACACACACACACACAAAGAGAGAGAGAGAGAGAATGAATCTTTCTGTCTGTCTGTCTGTCTGTCTGTCTCTCTTCCCCCCTTCTCTCTCTCTCTCTCTCCTCTCTCTCTCTCTCTCTCTCTCTCTCACACACACACACACACACAAAGATAGAGAGAGAGAATCTGTCTGTCTGTCTGTCTCTCTCTCTCTCTTTTCCCCCTTCTCTCTCTCCTCTCTCTCTCTCTCTCTCACACACACACACAAAGAGAGAGAGAGAGAATCTGTCTGTCTGTCTCTCTCTCTCTCTTTTCCCCCTTCTCTCTCTCTCTCACACACACGCAAACACAAAGTGAGAGAGAGAGATAATGAATCTATCTGTCTGTTTGTCTGTCTGTCTCTCTCTTCCCCCTTCTCTCTCTCTCTCTCTCCTCTCTCTCTCTCTCTCTCACACACACAAAGAGAGAGAGAGAATCTGTCTGTCTGTCTGTCTCTCTCTCTTTTTCCCCTTCTCTCTCTCTCTCACACACACACAAGCACAGAGAAAGAGAGAGAATGAATCTATCTGTCTGTTTGTCTGTCTGTCTCTCTCTCTCTCTTTTTCCCCCTTCTCTCTCTCTCTCTCACACACACACACAAGCACAAAGGGAGAGAGAGAATGAATCTATCTGTCTGTTTGTCTGTCTGTCTGTCTCTCTTCCCCCTTCTCTCTCTCTCTCTCTCTCACACACACACACTATATATATATGTGTGTGTGTGTGTGTATATATATATATATATATATTGTGTGTGTGTGTGTGTGTGTATACACACACACACACACATACATACATACATACATATATCTCCCCTTGAAATTCTACCTTTGGGAAACTCCATCACTTCTTCAGCTGGTTATAACCTTCCTGCCTTTTTCAGTCTTTTCTCTATCCACTCCAACTCAATATCTCTTGATAGAATTAAGACTGAAGAATGAATCAAAGACAATCTGAAGGAGAGTAACTCCAACTCCGGATCAATATCTAATATTTGAATTTATTCACTGTTGATTAACACATTTATTCCACTAGCCGAAAATGCAGCTTTCCTTGCACTTTCCTGAACGAAAAAGGAATTTCAGTACAAATACAATTCTTAACTTTAATAAATAAAGAAGAGGGACAGATCAAACAAAGTTAGCAATAGGGTTAGTAGGAAGGCTGTTACCTCTGAAATATATTTATATACTTATCTGTGGAATATATATTATTTCTCTATTTGTCTGGGGAATGTATTGAAGCTATCTGGATTCTAGACACCTTACCGAAATTATGTGTTAAAAGATAGATGCCAATCAAACATTCAATGACGATTGAAACGCAACACCAGAAATTACAGGTTTCTCCTGACTTACGACAGTTCATTTAGTGACCATTCAAAGTTACAACATCATTGGAAAAAAGTCACTTATGACCATTTTTCAGACTTACAACATGAGATATCAATCCTCAAACGCGCAGTCACGTTTTCACCAGCTTCTGAAAGGCCCTGAGGATTAATATGGGTTTAATTTTTTCTTTATAAAAAGAGATTAGTTCCATGAGGTAAACATTTAGTTAAATATTATCCAAAGAGCAGGGTGTCACAGTTGACCTGTCCTTTGGAAGAAGAGATTTAATAAGGGGCTGAAACATATGGAGATTTAGCTACATAATTGTGTGCATGTTTATGGATAAACAGATATTGGGAAAAATGCATGCGAAATTCCGTATCTTCTGTAAACACTATCAAAATGGCACTGCTTGTGTTGGTAGAACACATTGCAAACCTAATTATATTGTATCTGTGGCAAACAGGGCATCTTAGAGTCCTAGTGGACAACTGCTTAAATGTGAGCCAGCTGTGTGCAGCAGCTGCCAAAAAAGCCAACACAGTTCTAGACTACATAAACAGAGGGATAGAATCAAGATCCCATTAAGTGTTAACACCACTTTATAAGGCCTTGGTAAGGCCACACTTGCAATACTGCATTCAGTTTTGGTCGCCACGATGTAGAAAAGATGCTGAGACTCTAGAACAGTGATGGTTAACCTTTTTTCCATTGCATGCCAAAAGCGGGGGGAGTGCAGGAGGGTCGTGAGCGGGCGTGCCGACATCCATAATACTATGTGCATGACCCCTGCCCTCGCCCCCTGTTTTTGCCGCTTTCTAGGAGGCTGGGCAGGGCACAAACCGGCCCTACAGACAAACCAGAAGTTTAGGAACTGACTTCCTGTTTGGCCATAGGGCCGTTTTTTGACCTCCGGAGCCTTCGGGGAAGCCTCCTGATGGCTCTGGAGCGTGAAAAACAGCACTACGAGCAAACCGAAAGTCTGTTCCTGAACTTCCAGGAATGAAGCCTCCGGAGGGCAAAAAAAAACGCCTTAAAAGAAGGCTGAAGTCAGCTGGATAGCGCACCCATGCGTGCTGGAGCTGATAGGGCAATGCCTTGCGTGCCGTAACAAATGATTCTGCATGCCACCTGTGGCATGTGTGCCATAGGTTCACCAACACAGTTCTAGAAAGAGTGCAGAGAAGAACAAAAAAGAAGATTAGGGGACTGGAGGCTAGAACATATGAAGAACGGTTGCAGGAACTGGGTATGTCAAGTTTAATGAAAAGAAGGACTAGGGGAGACATGATAGCAGTCTTCCAATATCTCAGGGGTTGCCACAAAGAAGAGGGAGTCAAACTATTCTCCAAGGCACCCGAGGGCAGAACAAGAAGCAGTGGGTGGAAACTAATCAAGGAGAGAAGCAAGCTAGAACTGAGGAGAAATTTCCTGTCAGAACAATCAGCCAGTGGAAAGTGAGAATTCTGTCACTGGAGGTCTTGAAGAAGAGATATCCATTTGTCTGAAATGGTATAGGGGGTTGGAATAGAAGACCTCCAAAGTGCCTTCCAAATCTATTATTCTGTACTCCCAGTGCAACTGAATTCCTAAAAAAATACCAAAAAAACCCAAGCTATTCAGGCCAAATATATTTCACCCATATTTCAGCCATATTCTAGGTTGGAGAAATAACAGTCAACTTGATTGAGACAAAACTACATGTTTATTTTCAGGAAGGTTCTTTACTTGGGGTGAATCAGTGGTGGGCTGCTGGTAGGTTTGCAGGGGTTCGGGAGAAGATTCTGGGCAGTTCGGAGAACCCCCAAATCCCACTCCTGGCTGGCCTCGCCCACCCTAACCCCTCCCAGGAATCCCCACCTGGCCAGTTTCGCATGCAGGTAAGTACAGGGCGGGGCGTGGAGGCTCGGGAAAGGCAACAAAACAGGCCTACCAAAAGTTTGAGGGCCTCTGGAGCCTGGGGACACCATTTTTGCCCTCCCGGAGGCTCAAAGAAAGACTCCAGAGCAGTGGTGGGATTCAAACAATTTAACAACCGGTTCTCTGCCCTAATGACTATCTGGGTAGGTGCGGCTCGGTGGTCATGTGACTGTGTGGGCGTGGCCAACTCAAGGTCACTCAGGTCGATGGGCACTTCGCCTTAGCAGTTACAATGTAAGAAGGGTTAACCGGAGAGGCAGTTTCTGTAAGCAGGGCAATGAAGATTAAGCTAGAAACAACACCAGAATTTTTCCTTCCTGTCTTTCTTACAGGATTAGCCCTGTAAAGCGGAAAAAACCAAAAGGAGATTTCTTCCAACAACCGGTTCTCTGAACCACTTAGAAAGTTACCAACCGGTTCTCCCGAATAGGTGCGAACTGGCTGAATCCCACCACTGCTCCAGAGGCAAAAACGCCCTCCCCCACCATGGTACTTGAGAGACCGCCTGCTGCCAATTACCTCCCACAGACCCATTAGATCTCACAGGGTTGGCCTCCTCCGGGTGCCATCTACCAGCCAATGCCATCTGGCTACTACCCGGGGGAGGGCCTTCTCTGTGGCAGCTCCAGCCCTCTGGAATGAACTCCCCGCAGGGATTCGGACCCTCACCTCTCTCCAGGCCTTCCGAAAAGCCGTCAAAACCTGGCTTTGCCGGCAGGCCTGGGGGTGATGAGTTCCCTCCCCTCTCGACTTATATGGTTGTGTGACTCTTGCTTATTTTAATTATCTGTAGTTCGTTTTATGTTCCCCTTTTTCCCCTTTTGAATTGTTCGCCGCCCTGAGTCCTCCCGGAGAAGGGCAGCATACAAATAATAAAATTCTATTCTATTCTATTCTATGGTGCCGGAGGCCAACTAGACAACCCCTACCATGGCCAGACCCATCCAGCAACTGGGCAGAGAACCCCCTTATTAACATTTTCGAAGCCCACCCCTGGGTGAGATCGTTCCTCTGGTGTCTCCCTGATTGAGCTTCTCAGTATGCCCTGCACACACACAAAACCCCATTTCCTGGGTGAATGAAACAACACACAAAAGCTACTTCAGAGGAGGATTGAGCTGTACACAAATCAATACAGCAGAATATTTGTAGCTCAGGGTTGAAACGAGGGGCCCTTGGTGCTCTCTGTTGCGGATTTCATTACCCTAACTAGATATCATCAGTGCTGGTCACAAATCTTTTTTAAATCAAAGCATCTTTTCAAAGATTCTGCACTATTTTTTTGGGGGGGGGGACAAAAATCACAGCAGCTAGGTGACCCTTTTAAGGCTCAGCGTTGTCCAGAGTCTTTTCTTTGTCCCAGTTTCTCGTTTATTGTACTTCGAAAGTACTTTGATCCAGAGACAATCTTCATCACTAATAAATGAACCAAACATTAATGGCTTTTAATGTATCTCTGGAGAACGATCTCCCTTCCCATTAATCACAGAGACTAAACAACTTCTCTTCCAAGCCCATACATTACCTAACACTTTTTCTTCCCTCTCTGCTCTCGGACTCTTAAATATTCTGAATGAATGGGTTGAGGTTAAAAAATAAATAAAGAACTTCCGAAGGGTTGTGTTTCATGGGGCTCCCCTTTAACTCAAAATGGTATGGCAGAGAATTGGGAAAAAAATATAAAGTGGAAAAGAAACAGAGTTGGATTACTCATGAGGCTAAGCAATAGGATACAGTACATTTGAACTGAGTAATAAATGAGATGCTGTGTCATTCTCCCCTTCCTTTTGTTTGTTTATTTATTTATTTCGGTGTTTCTCAACCTTGGCTACTTGAAGATGTCTGGACTTCAACTCCCAGAATTCAACTCCCAGAATGTGGGATTGGCCACATGTATTCTGGAAGAAAAGATCAGCCAATGAACGTTGACTGGCTAGATCCAGGAGAAGAGCTTTGTCTGCCATGGTTCCACACTTTGGAACATCTGGCTGCTGGAGATGACATCTGTTCCCACATTTTTGGCCTTCTGGAAGGACCTTAAGACCTGACTCTTCTAGGTGTGGGACCCTGATGGAGAAGCTTCAAGATGGAAGTGTGTCAGGTGCAAACAACCCGATCCAAAAGTGAAGAGTTCGATTAGCTACCTTTTTGCTCATGTTTCTTTCACTGGAATATTCCTAGACTGGAAGTCTGCACCTGGGCCAGGCTAGATAAGGTTCAATGACATTCAGGGGATGGTGGTGAATCAGACCTTCAACTCTGACGCCTACATAATGATTCCAGATTAATTGCCCACTTGACTCCTCCATCGGGCTCAACCAGTATCGCTCTGGCAAGGTGGTTGATTCAGTCACAGCAGGCACCTCCTTCACCCTTGGTTCTTAGTCTATTTATTTTTTGTAATTTTAATTGTTCCTATATTTGTGAAAGATGCTTGCTCCCGGGGAGGAAGGCTATTGCAAATCTAGACAGCATACTAAAAAGCAGAGACCTCACCCTGCCAACAAAAGTGTGTATAGTCAAGGTGATGGTTTTCCCAGTTACAATGGATGACTGTGAAAGTTGGGTCATAAGGAAGGCTGAGCGCCAAAGAATGGAGGCCTTTGAACTCTGGTGCTGGAGAAGACTCCTGCAAGTCCCTTGGACTGCAAGGTGATCAACCCGATCAGTCCTAGAGGGGATCAAACCTGACTGCTCTTCAGAAGACCAGGTCCTGAAGACGAAACTCAAATACTTTGGCCACCTAAAGAGAAGGAAGGACTCACTGGAGAAGAGCCTCATGCTGGGAACGATGAAGGGGACGACAGAGAATGAGGTGGAGTCACTGAAGTGATCGGAGTGAGCTTAAATGGATTCCAGAGGATGGTAGAGGACAGGAAGGCCTGGAGGAACATTGTCCATGGGGTTGCGATGGGTCGGACATGACTTTGCAACTAACAGCAACAACAAATATTTATAATTGTTTTTATATTTCTATTTTTATTGTGTATGGCAATATATCAGTCTTCTTTCTGAGTAAAACAGTTGATTAAAAGGCAGAAGCTTTTGTGAATTGCTGTACCATAAAAATGTGTTAGTCAGAAAAAGTGCTGCAAGGCTCCTGACTTCTTTTTCTTTTGCTATCCTCTCTAGGACAAGTAGTCCTCAACTTACAACAGTTCATTTAGTGAACATTTGAAGTTACGACAGCACTGGGGAAAAATGACATGGCCATTTTTCATACCCACAACCATTGCAGCCTCCTCAAGGTCATGCAATCCAAATGCAGGCGCTTGGCAACTGGCTCATACTTACGACGGTTGCATCCCAGGACAAAGCCGCCATTTCTGACCTTCGCAAATGGCTTCGGACAAGCAAAGTCGAAATAGAGGAGGTTGGATTGGCTTAACAACCTTGCGATTCGCTTAACAACTGCCGTGATTTGTTCAACAACCACGACAAAATGGTGACAACATGGCCTATGACTCATTTAACAGCTGTCTTCCTTAACAGCGGAAATTCTTCTCCCAGCAGTGTTCGTAAGTCAAGAACTCCCTGGGTTGATTTGGGGAGGTTTTGGCCTCAGGACTTCTGGATGTTAATAAAATAAGATATTTCGCCTGGGTTGAAGTGTGCGAACAAATGCAGTTGGATTATATGTGTGCCAGTGCGTGACCCGTCAAAACTGCGGAGGACAAAATCGCGCTCGACGAAAGCGCGTATTTGACGTCATCACAGCACGACAAAAAAAATTAAAAACTGAAATAAAATTAAAATTAAAGCAAGCCGATTCACATAAAGGTAAGGGTTAGGGTTAGGGTTAGGGTTAGGGTTAGGTTAAGGGTTAGGGTTAGGTTTAGAGCGTTAGGGTTACGTTTAGCGTTAGGTTAAAGGTTAGCGTTAGGTTTAGCATTACGTTAACGGTTAGGTTTAGGGTTAGATTTAGGGTTAGGTTAAGGGTTAGGTTTAGAGTTAGGGTTAGGTTTAGAGTTAGGGTTAGGTTAAGGGTTAGGTTTGGGGGGGTTAGGGTAAGGTTTTCGCTTTATTTTTACATTTTTCGATCACAGCGCGATGTTTTCGTCGCGCTGTGATGATGTCAAATGCGCGCTTTCGTCGAGCGCGATTTTGTCCTCCGCGGTTTTGTGGTGGAACCGTGCCAGTGCACGTGTGTCAGTTACACAACATATGGCTACTGTTTAATTTTTCTTGGAGTATTCAGCAAACATGCAGGCAGTGTGCGGTAAGAACTTTGTGTACAAACGACAAGTACTTTTGCAGGGGGAGGAAACTCCACACAAAGAAGAGAAATAAAATCTGCAACACCAAAGATACGGACTGTATTTCCATTCAAGGAGACAGATGGAGGTTCTCAGGAAGGAAACGGCTGCATTCAGTTGGCAAAGAGGTTCTTAAGTTTGGCCCATCAGGCATGTTTCTGAAGCCTTTCCTTTCCTTTCTTTCTTCCTTCCTTCCTTTCTTTCTTTCTAATGTGTGGTCCAAGGAACTTGCTTGAGAAGAAAGGAAGGAAAGAAAGAAGGATGGGAGGGAAGGAAAGGAAGGGGAGGGAAGGGAGGGAGGGAAGGAGAGATGGAGGGGGAGAGAAGGGAGGAAGGAAGAAGGGAAAGAAGGAAGAGAGGCAGGGAGGAAAGTAGAGAGGAAAGTAGGGAGTAAGGAAAGAAAAGGGGATAGGAGGGAGGGAGAATGGAGGAAGGAAGGGATGGAGGGAGGGGAAGGGCGGGGAGAAATGTAGAGAGGGGGGAGGGAGAATGGAGGAAGGAAGGAGGGAAAGAAGGAAGAAAGAGAGGGAGGGAGGGAGGGAAGAAAAAGAGATAGGAGGAAGGGAGGGACGGAGAAGGGGGAAGGAAAGAGGAAGGAGGGAAAGAAGGAAGAGAGGGAGGGAATGAAAGTAGGGAGGGAGGGAATGAAAAATGGGTAGGTGGAAGGGAGGGAAGGAGGGAGAGAAGAAAAGATGAGGGAGGAAGGGAGAAGGGGAGGGAGGAAGGAAGGAAAAAAGGAAGGAAGGAAAAAAGGAAAGAAGGAAAGGGTATTAATGTCTACTAAAATGGGGACAATATATGTTGAGAAGGAAGACAGATGGGAAATAAGACCAGGAAGGGTTAAGCAAAGGACAGAGAAACCGAGACACCCTTCCCATCATTAAATAGAGTTTATAATCTCCTCCTCCTCCTCCTCCTCCTCCTCCTCCTCCTCCTCCTCCTCCTCCTCCTCCTCCTCCTCCTCCTCCTCCTCGGGATGGAGATCATGTTTTGCACACTAAATCACACTCGCCTGTACAGAAAGAATCCTCATAACCAGTCCCGTCTTTTTTCCACTTGGCATAATAACCTCCTCATTCATCCTTGGCAGCAGCAGAGAGAAGCTGGTAGAGTACAAGCGAAATGCCAGCCTCGGGCTTCCCCCTTAATATGGATGGCTGCCGTCCAGAGTTTTGCTTGGAAGCCTGCCCAGAAGAAGAGGCGGAAAAATAAGAGACGCTGCCCGTGGTCCGACTGTGCCCGCCATCCCAGTGGGGTGGGAGGGAACGTCTTGAAATGTTAAATGGGTTGGCAGGGAGCAATGCCTGCTTAGCTTTTGGATACGGGGGATTTTTCTTTTATGGCCGACTTTTGATGAATGGGCACGGGGGCTGTTTTGGGGAAACGTTCACAGTATGCTTCTCCCAACTCCAAATGTGCTGGGGGCCATCGGGGCCACACAAGGAGGGAGAGATTGGGATGAATTTCAACCCACTCGAAATGCTGATCTTCCTTTTCTTGATTGATTGGGAGGGAGGGGCTTGGTCACGTTATGGTCCTGATCCAGACTAAGAGGGAGAAAAATTATCCATCTATTTGTCTGCCTGTTTGCCTCTGTGTTTGTCTCATCTATCATCTATCCATGCATCCTTCATCTGTATTTATCTACAGCCATCTCTCTGGTCTCACTGTCTCATTATCTATCTATCTATCTATCTATCTATCTATCTATCTATCTATCTATCTATCTATCTATCTATCTACTTACCTACCTACCTACCTACCTACCTACCTACCTACCTACCTATCTACCTACCAGCTACCCACCCACCTATCCTATCTCTCTATCTCTCTATTTCTCTCTCTGCCTGCCTGCCTGCCTGCCTGCCTGCCTGCCTGCCTGCCTGCCTGCCTGCCTGCCTGCCTGCCTGCCTGCCTGCCTGCCTGCCTGCCTGCCTGCCTGCCTGCCTGCCTATCTATCTATCTATCTATCTATCTATCTATCTATCTATCTATCTATCTATCTATCTATCTATCTATCTATCTACTTACCTACCTACCTATCTCTCTATCTCCCTATCTATTTCTCTCTCTGCCTGCCTGCCTGCCTGCCTACCTCTTTCTCTCTCTCTCCATACCTATCTACCTACCTACCCACCCACCTATCTTATTTCTCTATCTCTCTATCATCTATCTATTTCTCTCTGCCTGCCTGCCTGCCTGCCTACCTCTTTCTCTCTCTCTCCATACCTATCTACCTACCTACCCACCCACCTATCTTATTTCTCTATCTCTCTATCATCTATCTATTTCTCTCTGCCTGCCTGCCTGCCTGCCTACCTCTTTCTCTCTCTCTCCATACCTATCTACCTACCTACCCACCCACCTATCTTATTTCTCTATCTCTCTATCATCTATCTATTTCTCTCTGCCTGCCTGCCTGCCTGCCTGCCTGCCTGTATCTATCTATCTATCTATCTATCTATCTATCTATCTATCTATCTATCTATCTATCTATCTATCTATCTATCTATCATCTATCTTATTTATCTTATCTATCTTATCTATCAATTTATCTTATCTATCTGTCTGTTTTATTTCTATCTCTGTCTATTAGGAGGCTAACTCACTGCTCACTGCCAGGAGTTCAATCCTGACCAGCTCAAGGTTTTTTTTTTTTTTTTTCTTGAGAACTTTTTTATTTTTCTTTAAAAAAAAAACACAAATATGTCATCATTTGTCAGTCATTAAGACATTGAAGTACAATTTTTTTTTTGTTGTGTATACCCCTCCCTCCCTCCACCCCCCCATCCCCCCTCCTCCTTCCCCCCCCCGACTTCCCAGAACCCGTACACGGTATGGATTTTTAACTAGCACAGTCTAAAGTCTATTGAGAAAAAAGAAATAAAGAAATTAATGACATTCTAGATTGAACTTAGCTTCTTCTTACTGAACTGACTTTTAACAGTTTAAATCATTTCTGATCTTAAGCATAGGCTAACTGGAATTTCTTAGTCCCGTATTTATTTTGTATATAGTCAATCCATTTTTTCCAGTCTCGTTTATATCTCTCATTTGAATGATCTTTGAGATATGCCGATATTTTAGCCATTTCAGCTAAGTTTGTTACTTTCAATGTCCATTCTTGGATTGTAGGCAAGTCTTCCTTCTTCCAATATTGCGCCACCAACAGTCTTGCTGCGGTTATCAGGTGCAGAATCAAATTAGTCTCTACCACTGTAAAATCAGTACATATACCTAGTAAAAATAACTGAGGAATAAACTTTATCCTTCTTTTAAAAACATTTTGCATGACCCACCATATTTTTATCCAAAATGCCTTAACCTTTTGGCAGGTCCACCATATATGATAATATGTAGCATCGAGAGAACCACACCTCCAACATTTAGGCTGTACATTCGGATACATAGAAGCCAACTTTTTAGGATCTAAATGCCATCTGTAGAACATCTTGTAAAAATTTTCTCTCAGATTTTGAGCTTGTGTAAATTTCACATTTCTTACCCAAATTCTTTCCCATGTATCCAACATTATTGGTTCCTCAATATTTTGAGCCCATTTTATCATACAATCTTTAACTAATTCTGTTTCCGAATCCATCTGTATTAATACATTATATATCCTCTTTATATGCATTAAGCTTTGATCTCTTATTTGTTTAAACAGATTATCCTCAACTTGAATAAAACCAATTTTTTGATCTATTTTCCACCTAGCCTGTAATTGCCCATACTGGAACCATGTTTGAATTACCTTCTCCTCTTTTAATACCTCTAAAGATTTTAATTGTAATACCCCCCTTTCCGAGGTAAGAAGCTGTCTGTAAGTAAATCTGTCCTGTTTTTGTGCTGTATTCATATTTTCAATTGCATGTCTAGGAATTGCCCACATGGGTATCTTGTCATTTAATTTATATTGGTATTTCTTCCAAACCCGCAATAAAGCATTTCTTAAAATATGACTTTTAAAGTTCTTATCCAATTTTTTGTTGAATAACAGGTAAGCGTGCCAACCAAATACCAGATCGTGTCCCTCAATGTTCAATATTCTATCATTGGTTAAATGAATCCAATCACTAATTACAGATAATACCACTGCATCATAATATAGTTTTAAATTAGGTAGTTTCAGTCCTCCTCTCTCACGTACATCTTGCATTATTTTCATCTTTACCCTCGGCTTCTTTCCTGCCCACACAAATTTGTTGATACCCTTCTGCCATTCTAAAAGGTTCGCATCTTTTTTAAGTATAGGTAACATTTGGAAAAGAAATAAAAATTTTGGTAAAATGTTCATTTTCACTGCCGCTATCCTGCCCAGCAAAGATAAGTGCAATTTCTCCCATTTTTTCATCTCTGTCTGTATGCTATGCCAAAGTGGTTCATAATTATGCTTATATAACTTCCCATTTGAAGTTAAAATGTTAACTCCAAGATATTTGACTTTTTTAACTACCTCACATCCTAGCATCACTCCTAATTCTTCCTTTTGTTTAATATTCATATTTATAGCTAATGTTTTGGTTTTTCCTAAGTTTATTTTAAAGCCAGACACTTGACCATATTGATTAATCGTATTCATTAAAACCATACTGGATTCCTGCGGTTGTTCCAATATTATGACCAAATCATCCGCAAAAGCGCGGACTCTATATTCTTGCTGCCTAATCTTGATCCCTTTTAAACCATCCAAGCCCCGTATTTTATTCAACAATACTTCCAAAGTTATAATAAACAATAATGGGGACAAAGGACAACCCTGTCTTGTACCTTTTCCAATTTGAATAGAGTCTGTTAAACTTCCATTGACTATGATTTGTGCTGTTTGCTGTTGGTATATTGCTTTAATTGACTGTAAAAAATTATCTCCTATCTGCATTTTTTGCAATATCTTCAACAGAAATTGCCAGTTAACTCGATCAAAGGCCTTCTCAGCATCCAAAAATATAAACGCAGCAGGGATCTGGTTGTTCTTTCCCAAATATTCTAATGCATTAATAATTAATCTGACATTACTTTTCATCTGTCTCCCTTGTATAAAACCTGTTTGGTCCGTATGTATCAATTGTTGAATGACCAACATTAACCTATTTGCTAATATTTTAGTAAAAATTTTATAATCTACATTCAGTAATGAAATGGGTCTATAATTTTTGGGTTGAGTAGTATCTTGATCTTCTTTGGGTATCAAAGATATAAACGCTGTCTTCCAAGATGGAGGGACTTTACCTTCCGTTTGAATCATATTAAATAATTCTCTAAGAGGTTCTACCATTTCTAACTGTAAGTTTTTATAGTAAACCGCTGTCAAGCCATCTGTACCTGGTGCTTTCCCTGGCTTTAATTGCTTAATTACCTGCAGGATTTCCCCCGAGGTTATTGGTTGATTCAATTTTTGCCTGTGTTCTTCTCTAACTGAAGGTATTTTCTCCTTGTCTAAATATTTGTCTATGTCTAAACCATTAATTTTATCCCCTTTATACAGTTCTGTAAAAAATTCCCAGAAAGCCTTTTGAATCTCTTCCTGTTGGAACACCTCCTTCCCTCTGTAAATCATTTTAGATATATTTCGAGTTTTCCTTTTTTTCCTAATCTGATAAGCTAACCATCTGCCAGGTTTGTTTGCATTACAAAAAGTATTGTGTTTTGCATATAATAAATTAGTAGCTACCTGGTCAGAGATCAACATGTCAAATTGAGATTTTAATATGTTAATAGTTTCCTTAACCTTTGTATCGTCTGGTTTCCTTGTTAACTCCAGCTCTTTTCTCTTAATTTCCTCTTCCAGTTCTGTTCGTTTTAACCCTTGCTTATTTCTATGTGTTTTATTTATATTCATCAAAACTCCTCTCATATACGCTTTGCTTGCATCCCATACAAATTCCATAGATGTACCCTTATTCATATTCAAAACAAAATATTCAGATAGTAATTTTTTACAATCATTAATATAGTTTTCATATCTAAATAAATTTTCATTCAGTCTCCAAAACCTTCTTGCCTGCACTACCCTTCCCAACTCCATCCAAACTGGGTTATGGTCCGAAAGGACTCTAGCTGCAATCTTTGTTTTCTTGACCCTAGAAAGCAAATCATTAGTGGTTAGAATAAAATCAATCCTTGAAAGGGATTGATGCCTGTCCGAGAAGAAAGTGAAGTCATATTCCTCTGCATTTCTTTCTCGCCAGATATCTCTCAATTCAAAATCATCCATAATGTCAAAGAAGGATTTGGGTAACTTTGCTCGCATCTTGGTATTTAGGCGGGAAATCTTCTTATCTCTCTTAGTGTCTATCACTCCATTCCAGTCACCCAATAGTATACAGGAACTATAGTCCCACTGTACTAATTTAGCATGAAGATTTCTATAGAATCTATCTTGCTGTTGATTGGGTGCATAAATTCCCAAAAGTAATGTCTTTTTCCCTTCTAAGATCAAGTCTAAAGCAATATATCTTCCGAAGGGATCTGCTTCTATTAATTCAGCTTTCATATCTTTTCTTAAGTATACAACTATACCATTCTTCTTTTCCATAGCAGAAGCTGCAAAATGTTGACCAAGTTTTGAGTTGATCAAATATTTTTGATCAGTTGACTTGATATGAGTTTCTTGCAAACAAATTACATCGTTCTTAAACTGTTTAAGATAATGAAATATTTTCTTCCTCTTCTGTGGAGAGTTCAGTCCGTTGACATTCCATGTTAAAATCTTAGTTGTCATCTTTGGTTGGTTGAAGCATTTTTAGAGCTTCCTGCACGGCCTGTTTAACCTTAGGTTTAGCTCCTCCCACTGCTTCCAGATTTGTTGTTGTAGTTCCTTGATCGATGGCCGATAATTGTTGATACTGTTGCTTCTTAGCTTGTTTCTCCATACGTCTAGTAGTCATGCGGCTAGGTCTTGGTTCCATAGCACCTTGCACTTCTAGAGAAGAGAGATGCTCCATCTTGTCTGGTGGTTGTGTAGTTTGCTGTCTATCCTGTCCTTCTTGTGGTCTTTCTCTAGGTCCAGATGGTGCAGGGTGTCCGGCCTTCAATATATTATAATAAAAATCTCGGGCTTTCCATACAGAGTTGAGGCGGTACCTTTGCTTATCAAATGTAAATATGATGCCGAATGGTGCATCCCATCTATACTGTATCTGACGGTTTCTGAGTTCTTCGACCAAAAAAGCGTAGTCTCTTCTGGCTCTTAACATTTGAGGTGGTATCTCTTTCAAAACAGCCAGGTCTTGACCGCCAATTTGAAGCTTAGTGTTATAAGACGCTTGCAGTACCATATTTCTGAACTCTCTTGTAGTAAAATATATAACGATGTCTCGAGGAAGCTGCTTCTGCTTTGCCAGCCAGGAGTTAACGCGGTAAGCTTTGTCAATTTGCCAGCCTTGGTTGGTCCCTGGTCTTCCCATCAGGCGGTCAAAAGCTTCCGATAGGATCTGTTTCAGGTTCTCCTGTTTCTCCTCACGCAGCCCCCTTACTCTTAATGCAAGCTCCATTTGTCGGTACTGTATCATAATAATTTCTTTTTCAGCATTTTCCACTTTTTGTTCCACCACCTCTGTTTTCAATGTCAAGTTAGCATTGGCATCATTAAGAACCTCTAGAGTATCTTCCACTCCAGAAATATGTTCTGTTAATACAGTTACAAGACTCAGCATGTCGTCTCTAATTTTATCAACCTTAGCCTCAAATTTCTCATACAACTCCTGTTTAAGTCCTTTTATTTCACTTTTAATTTCACTTTTAATTTCTTCTTTCATTTCTTTTATTTCCTCTTTTCTCTCCTCTCTATTATCTCTAAATTTATCTTCCATTTTAATTGTCTGTGCATTAAGAGCCTCGCTTAGATTACTCAGAAAAAATTCTTTCGTTAACACATCCCCAGCAGGGGGCGTAGGAAGCGGAGGCTGCAGCTTTGTGCCAGGCACTGAGGGTGTGCCCCTGGAAGTAGAGGGTGAAGACTTCAAGTTAATATTTGGTTTTGAGGCCATTTCAAAATTTGTCTGCCTGCAGTTAATAAAACTCTATCGCCTAAATATGCAGCTTTAAGTAAAGAGGCTTTTATTTTGAAGTTTAAGGCTTGGCAAAACTTTCAGTGAGTAAACATTGTAACAAAACCGTTCAACAGATTCATCACCATTTAACTTCCAAATAACAAAGTTAATGAAGGAGTAAAATTCTTCTATTGTGAAACCAAAACATTTGATAAGCTATCTCTTTTGTTTTGAATTCTTTTGAAGTCTTGTGAGGATTAGCAAAAAGTGTTCGTTATTACCGGAGAAACCAGCCTGCTCGGCGCCATTTTAAAAGCCTCTGAGTAAATAATTTTTCGGAGGAGAAAAAGAGAAGAAACTAAAATGTTGATAAGCAATTATTGTCCTCGCAGTAAACGGATTCAGCTCGTGATAAGATTAAATCAAACAAAACTTAGAGCAGAGTGGGAGAGACCTACTTTGTCCTGCACAAGGCAGTTTGAAGTTCCCAGCACGGACAGCCGTTCTGCCTTGGGCTCGCCCCCCTTTCCTTGCAAGCACAAAAGCTGCAAAAATCGAAGAGCATTTGCCAGCAAAACAGTTTCTTCTTTCCCTCTTGCCTGAAGGATAAGAAAACCTGATAAGACGTCAGATGGAAGATCCTCTAAACAGGTACGTAGCCAGGAATTCGGAGGCAGCTGATTTTTTGCTGCCTTCACCAGTAGGCTCCTCCCAGGAAGTCCTGACCAGCTCAAGGTTGACTCAGTCTTCCACCCTTCTAAGGCCGATAAAATGAGGACCCAGATTGTTGGGGGCAATATGTTGATGTTGTAAACTGCTCAGAGAGTGCTGTAAAGCACTGTAGAGTGGTATATAAGTCTAAGTGCTATTGTTATATCTTTCTCTATCTCTCCATCACCCATCCACCCATCCATTTAACTGACTCTCACCAACCCATTCTCTCTCTCTCTCTCTCTCTCTCTCTCTCTCTCTCTCTCTCTCCCTCCATCCCTCCCCCCTCCCCCTCTCTCTCTCTTTCTTTCTCTCATCCATCCTACTATCCATTTGTCCATAGTAACTATTTTCCTTGGCTGAAAATCAAGGAGGAAATGCCCTCCTTTGCATTCTGACCTTGTTCTCCTCTTGATAATCTGAAGCCTTTTACAAGAAGCTCCTCTTGGAAGAAAATGGGAGAGGATGAAATCTCCACAATGCCTCCCTTTAACCACCCCTTTTATTACTTTTACAGCCTTTCCCTAGCCAGGTACTTTTACGAGTAAAAAAAACAATTGCTTCACTCTTGATCAAGTCTAGGAAACATCCCTCGGGGATGCATATAACGTGGCACAATAATCTTCACCAGAGCTTTCCATATATTTCCAAGCAAGGGCATTTTCTAGCAAGTCCTTGGATGCTGCTTTATGGCAAGAAATGGGTGTTTTGTCTGGAGGGACGGAAGGAAGGGAAGGAAGGAAGAGGAGAAGGAAGGAGGAGAAGGAAGGAAGAAAAGGAAGGAAGGAGGGAAGGAAGAGAAGGAAGGAAGGAAGAGAAGGAAGGAATAGAAGGAAAGAAAGGAGAGAGAGATGGAAAGAAATAAAGAAAGAGAGAAGGAAGGAAGGGAAGCAAGGAAAAGAAGCAAGGAAGAAAGGGAAGGAAGAGAAGGAAGGAAGGAGAGAGATGGAAGGAAATAAAGAAAGAGAGAAGGAAAAAAGGAAGGAAGGAAGGAAGGAAGGAAGGAGGAGAAGGAAGGAGGAGAAGGAAGGAAAGGAAAGAAGGAAGAGAAGGAAGGAAGAGAAGGAAGGAAGAGAAGGAAAGAAAGGAGAGAGAGAGATGGAAGGAAATAAAGAGAGAAGAAGGAAAGAAAGAAGGAAGGAAAGCAAGGAAGGGAAGCAAGGAAGGAAGGGAAGGAAGAGAAGGAAGGAAGGAGATGGAAGGAAATAAAGAAAGAGAGAAGGAAAAAAGGAAGGAAGGATTTCTTTTAACTTATCTGCCTCCTTTTGTCTAACCTTAATAAAGTTTTCAGGAGCATCTTCTGCTGCCCTCTTGAACTTCCATCTTATATTTGGAAACCCATCAACAAAAGCAGAAAGCATTTAAGAACCATTTTAATAGGACACTTCAAGGGTGGGGAGATCTGCCTTACCTATTTTATTTATTTAGGTGTATCCTACCTTCACTATTTGTGCAAATAAATCAAGGCAGTGGACATATCTAACACAGGTAACCCTCGAGTTGCAACACTTCATGCAGTTACCACAGCATTGAAAACAAAAAATGACAGCCGTTGCAGCATCCCCGTGGTCACGTGATCAAAATCCAAACCCTTGGCAGCTGACTCAGACTTATGACGGTTGCCGTGTCCCAAGGATCATGTGAATATCCTTTGCAACCTTGGGATGAGCAAAATCAACGGGGAAGCCCGCTTCACTCCATGGCGGTCTTGCGAACGTCACAACCGCAGGGATTCACTTAAGGATTGTGGCAAGCAAGGTCATTTCACTTAACAGCTGTCTCCCTTAGCAACATAAATGTTGGTCTGTATTGTGGTTGTAAGCCGAGGACTACCTGTACTCCTTCCTCCTCCTATTTTCCCCACAACGACGACCCCGTGAGAAGAGCTGAGCCGAGAGAGAGAGAGAAACTGGCCCAAAGTCCCCCAGCTGGTTTTCCCGGCTAAGATGGGTAATAGAACTCACAGTCTCCTGGTTTCTAACATGGCGCCCTAACCCCTAGACCTGGGGTGTCAAACTCCATTTCATTGAGGGATGCATCAGGGTTGTGTTTGACCTCGGAGAGCCAGGGGTGTGGGGCCAGCTCCACGACACTCATCAATGGTCTGTTTTCAGGGGCGATGGCCTCCTGCAGCACACTGCCATTGAAAACAGCGTGCTCGTCAAAATAGCGGTGATAAAATCGCGTCGCTAAAGCCGCGACGTCATCACCACGCGTCATCACCACCGCGACAACAGCGCGGCAACAGAAGAGCGCTTTAAAACAGCGCAGCAGCAGAAAGCGGATTTAAATTAAGGTAAGGGTTAGGATTAGGTTTAGGGGTTTGTTTGAGGTTTAGGGTTAGGTTTAGGGTTAGGTTTAGGGTTAGGTTTAGGGTTAGGTTTAGGGTTAGGTTTAGGGTTAGGTTTAGGGTTAGGTTTAGGGTTAGGTTTAGGGTTAGGTTTAGGGTTAGGTTTAGGGTTAGGTTTAGGGTTAGGTTTAGGGTTAGGTTTAGGGTTAGGTTTAGGGTTAGGTTTAGGGTTAGGTTTAGGGTTAGGTTTAGGGTTAGGTTTAGGGTTAGGTTTAGGGTTAGGTTTAGGATGCTGAGTGCTTGGGAATGCGCGGATTTGCCCTCTGCGATTATGTCATCGCGGTAGGGTCGCGTTTTTCCTTAGCGCTTTGAATGGCACGAATTAGTCTTCGCGCTTATGTCTCCCCGGATAAGGGCTTCGCGGATTTGTGGTGGAACCTGAAAACAGAGCACAGGAGGGCTGCATGCAGTCCTCCCAAGCTCCATTTTCTCTGGCAGAGGGCAGGGCTGCAGGAGGCCGTCGCACCTGAAAACAGAGCACGGGAGGCCTGTGCGTGGCCCTCCCGAGGTCAGTGTTTTCCGGCAGAGGCGCCATAGCCGGTCCTTTGCTGTTTTCAGGGTAGGCCCACGGGCCAGACGTAAGCACCCGGAATCGGCCCGTGGGCCTTGAGTTTGACACTCCTGCCGTAGACCAAACTGGCTCTGTCCTGACTCCAATCCCTGTTCAACACCGAATCTTTGCCTTCCTTTCTGCCCCTCTAAAAGCACGGTGAAAACGGAAAACCGACCAGCAATTTTACCACGGAAACCTCCGGGTACATTTGCTCTCCCTTCAAAATGAACAGCTTTTCATTTTGCTATTCCTCTGCCGATGCTTCAGCCGCAACCTGGGGAGACACAAAAGAGAGAATTGGATGCGAATTGCAACTTGTCTAATGTGCGAGAATCCGACACCTTTCCCCAGTAGGGTTTCGCCAAATTTCTCAGTGCCTTGGGAGCTCGCACGTTCCTTTCCATTCCCTTGAAGCGGCATGGTTAAGAAATAACAGGAAAATAGCGGCGTGCAAGACCAGCCTATCTTGCCTGCCCCGAGAAGCGAGGAAATTACAATCGATATGATTTCGGCAACTCGGAATTGCTCTGATCCTGACAGGGGGTGAACGAGGTAGAAAACAGGAGGCTCAACTCTACAGTTAACCCAGTAGTACCTCCGTAATGTGTTGTGTAACAGACAAGCGGTAGGGCCTCTATTTCAGCATGGATGGGTTGTATCAGACTTCGCAATGGAGACAACTATCAATTTTTTACGCCCCAGACGCAATCTCATACATATTCAGAAGCTTGCCTACTGCAGAACTGCACCGAAGCAATCATGCAAGATCAGTTGGTTCGTTCCAGAAGCCATATATAATCGGAAGGTTGCAAAACGTGGTAATCAAAAACTATAGAGGTAGTCCGGCATAGTTACGTATGAGTGTAATGGAGCCTGCCCATTATGATTGCAATTAGTGACCGTTGCTAAATGAGGCACTCGTTTGAACACCTCGTTTGATCACTCCGAACTCTGCTCTAATGGATGTGTTCATTAAGGCAGTGTTTCTCAACCTTGGCCACTTGAAGATGTCCGGACTTCAACTCCCAGAATTCCCCAGCCAGCGAATGCTGGCTGGGGAATTCTGGGAGTTGAAGTCCTGGACATCTTCAAGTGGCCAAGGTTGAGAAACACTGCATTAAGGAACTGAACATGCCATTATGTAGAGCATGTGGTGCTTCAGGAATGGGGGAAAGCCTTGAGAGGTTTAGCACAGGTCCAGATCCACCTGCACACAGATATTCCAAAGCATCTCCCTTACCCCATGGTCTGTTTTCCACCTCACCTGGTCCCACACCCTCATCCCAACCATCAAATACAGGTAGAATGCTTATCTTTGGAAGATCTCCAGAGTTTCATAACTTGCATTGGGGAAGGAGACCAATCCATTCCCCGTTTGACTCTAGGCTGTTGCGGTGGTGCAATGGTTAGAATGCAGTTGTTGTTGTTGTTAGTTGCAAAGTTGTGTCCGACCCATCACGACCCCATGGACAATGTTCCTCCAGGCCTTCCTGTCCTCTACCATCCTCTGGAGTCCATTTAAGCTCATGCTTACTGCTTCAGTGAGTCCATCCAGCCACCTCATTCTCTGTTGTCCCCTTCTTCTTTTGCCCTCAATCGTTCCCAACATGAGGCTCTTCTCCAGTGAGTCCTTCCTTCTCATTAGGTGGCCAAAGTCTTTGAGTTTCATCTTCAGGACCTGGTCTTCTAAAGAGCAATCAGAGTTGATCTCCTCTAGGACTGACCGGTTTTATCACCTTGCAGTCCAAGGGACTTGCAGGAGTCTTCTCCAGCACCAGAGTTCAATGAGCTCCATTTTTTGGTGCTCAGCCTTTCTTATGGTCCAACCTTCACAGTCATCCATTGCAGCTGGGAAAAACATAGCTTTGACTATATGCACTTTTGTTGGCAGGGTGAAGTCTCTGTTTTTTTTCTAGATTTGCCATAGCTTTCCTCCCCAGGAGCAGGCGTCTTTTAATTTAGCAATAGCAATAGCAGTTAGACTTATATACCGCTTCATAGGGCTTTCAGCCCTCTCTAAGCGGTTTACAGAGTCAGCATATTGCTGACTCTCTGGGTCCTCATTTTACCCACCTCGGAAGGATGGAAGGCTGAGTCAACCTTGAGCTGGTGAGATTTGAACCGCCGAACTGCAGATAGCAGTCAGCTGAAGTGGTTGCAGTACTGCACTCTAACCACTGCGCCACCTCGGCTCTTTCTTGGCTACAGTCCCTGTCTGCAGTATTGGAGGGTAATTCTGCCAACTGCCAAAAGTCCGATGCTGACCAGCTCAAGGTTGGCTCACCCTTCCATCCTTCCGAGGTGAGGACCCAGATTATTGAGGGCAAAATGCTAAGTCTGTAAACTGCTTGGAGAGGGCTATAAAGCACTGTAAAGTGGTATATAAGTCTAAGTGCTATTGCTATTGCTAAATGCCATACCGGAAGCGAGCACAATTTTCAGAGTGGTGCCCGCTCTAAAAATGGCATCACGTTCATGCAGCCTGCATATATGCCTGCCCTCCTTCCCTAAGCTGAACTCCAAAGCAGATGATGTGGATCCATCCCAGAAGTGGTGCCATACAATAGCAGAGTTGGAAGGGACCTTGGAGGTCTCCTAGTCCAACCCCCTGCCTAGGCAGGAAACCCTATACCATTTCAGACAAATGGTTATCCAACATCTTCTTAAAGACTTCCAGTGTTGGGGCATTCACAACTTCTGGAGGCAAGCTGTTCCACTGAATTAATTATTCTAACTATCAGGAAATTTCTCCTCAGTTCTAAGTTGCTTCTCTCCTTGATTAGTTTCCACCCATTGCTTCTTGTTCTGCCCTAAAGGTGCTTTGGGGAATAGCTTGACTCCCTCTTCTTTGTGGCAACCCCTGAGATATTGGAAGACTGCTATCATGTCTCCCCTAGTCCTTCTTTTCATCAAACTAGACATACCCAGTTCCTGCAACCGTTCCTCATATGTTGATCCCGATGGTGGAATTGGCTCCCAATTGTCAATGTTAAGTTATGGACAACCTATAACGTCTTTCAATTTAATTCTTTGGGTGCTCATTTAGAAACCCAATTGAACAATTGTTTGGAGGGTTCCAAAAAAGGATGTTGAGACTTTGGAAAAAGTGTAGAGAAGAGCAACTAAGATGATTAAAGGCATGGAGACTAAAAGATATGAAGAATATTTGCAGGATTTGGGTGTGGCTAGTCTAGAGAAAAGGATTGGGGTGATATGATAGCAATATTCCACTATTTGAGAGGTTGCCACAAAGAGGAGGACATCAACTTATTTTCCATAGCACAGAGAAGGCAAGGCAAGAAACAAAGGATGGAAACTAATCAAGGAGAGAAGCAATCTGGAATTAAGGAGAAACTTCCTAACAGTGAGAACAATTAATCACCCATGGTGATTAATTGTTCTCACTGTTAGGAAGTTTCTCCTTAATTCCACTGGTGGTTAATTGTTTGCCTTCAGAAGTTGTGGGCGCTCCATCTCTGGAGCTTTTTGAGAAGAATCTGGACAGCCCCTTGTCAGAAATGGTATAGCAATAGCACTTAGACTTACATACCGCTTCACAGTTCTTTACAGCCCTCTCTAAGTGGCTTATAGAGTCAGCCTCTTGCCCCCAACAATCTGGGTCCTCCTTTTACCCACCTCGGAAGGATGAAAGGCTGAGTCAACCTTGAGCCTGGTGAGATTTGACCTGCCAAATCGCAGGCAGCCAGCAGTCAGAAGAAGTCGCCTGCAGTACTGCACTCTAACCACTGCGCCACCGAGGCTCTTCTGCTCGAGCAGCGGGTTGGACTAGAGGACCTCCAAGGTCCCTTCCAGCTCTATTCTGATTCTGTATTACTTAATGGAGAATCCTGCAAGACTGTCATTGGATCTTTCCAGACTCCCCTGGCTGACAATTTTATCTTCAGAAAGAAATTATTAGGAATTATCCAGCAAAACGCGGGTCAGGAGCTGTACATAATTCATGCTGGACTCATTTGAGGGTCTTTAGGGCAGAAATTAAGAGATCTTCCTTCTCCGGTAGTTTTGCTATTGATTTCATGAAGATACATCTGCGGTACCGGATGGGACAGTACCATTTAGAAGCCTTCAAATCATCCTGGCAGTTGTCAGCTGTGCTTCGTTAGCCTTTTGCCTTTCAGCCTTAGGGAAGATAATATTCTACTGTTTCCTGCACTGGAAAAAAAGAGAACAGCCTGTAAGGTGGGAGGAGGGAGGGCGATGGCTAAGCTCTAAGTACAGATTTGAGTTCCCCTGCCCAGATCTTAATGGAGCAAGGAGTTAGTAAGTAGGGGGGGGGGGGAAATATCCTTTTGCTCTTACCTGCTGAATCATCACAACGATCGCACTTTGATAATTGAGGAAAACATAAATACTGCATAGAGATTTCTTTGGGCTGTGTTCGTAAAACTGCAATGTTCCATTTAAAGTGCCTTTCTTGTACAGGTTAATCTTTCAAAACAAAAACGACGTAGCCACGAGACAAACAGGGCCACGTTTTGGTACCCAATAAAAACCTTCTCTTTGCAAATAAACAATTCCCAGAGGCCCCCGAACTGCAGAAGCGGAGGAAACTTTTAAAAGGGAATTTATGCGTCCAATTGAACAACCAGATGAGAAGATGGTCTTAAGATCAGAAGGAGAATTTGGATATTTGGGCACCAGGAGAGCAGACTTTTTACAGGGTGGATGGCTGGGAGATGAATTACATCTGGAAGTCCTGTAGACTTTCTCTTTGGACTATATAGCAGTTAGACTTATATACCGCTTCATAGGGCTTTCAGCATATTGCCCCCAACAACAATCTGGGTCCTCATTTTACCCACCTCGGAAGGATGGAAGGCTGAGTCAACCTTTGAGCCGGTGAGATTTGAACCGCCGAACTGCAGAACTGCAGTCAGCTGAAGTAGCCTGCAGTGCTGCATTTAACCACTGCGCCACCTCGGCTCTTGTGGGGTGGGTTCCTGCCAGTTCTAACCTCTTCTTCTACAGAAGAGGTTCCACAAATCTACAGTGCCGTTTAGAACCGGTTCCAGCTCCCTCCCCCCGCCCATCGGCACATCATCAAGATGAAGAGCAAGAGGAGGAATTCTGGGAGTTGAAGTCCACAAGTCTTAAAGCTGTCAAGTTTGAACACCCCTGGGTTTTTTTTTCCTAAAGGGCTAGGGGTGCAAGAGTCTTGTAACTTGACAGCTTTAAGACTTGCGTGCTTTCAAATGCTGGAGTTTCTGAGCCAACATTTTGGTTGTTAAGCAAGAGCGTTGTTAAGTGAGTTTCACCACATTTTACAAGTTGGCCACGCCCACCCAGTCACATGGCTGGCAAGCCACTCCCACCCAGTCACATGGTCAGCAAGCCACTCCCACCCAGTCACATGGCACACCACTCCCACAAAGCAGGCCACACCTACAGAAGAAGTTTTAAAAAAAATTGAAACCCACCACTGCCACAAAGCCACACCATGCCCACAGAACCGGTAGTAAAAAAAAAATTGAATCCCACCACTGGGTTGGATGAATTGGTGAGTATGATGGGAAAACACATCCCAAAGCAACTGAGCTGAACTCGGGTCTTCAGTTATGAACAGCTGAATCTTCAGAACATACAAATAGGGAATAGGACTTGGATAACTAATGATGGCCCAGAAAGAATGCACACTTTTGACCATGTGCCGTGCCAACCACTCAGTTGCTGAAGAGCCTTGACGCACATGTGTCATCGGTACACTCTGGTAAGCTCCTTATCTGCAGAGCACAATCAAGAAAGTGAGATTTACCCAAACATTCTTTAATGAGTTTTAAGAGCGAGGATTAAGGATTAGACAGCAGAATCTTAAGAATTGAGATAGGAGCCCTCTGGTTCTTCTTTATTAGTGAGTTTCCTTAAGGCAGATTTTTATTTTCTCTAGGGCTGTGACATCCTTGTATCAAACTGTAATAAAGTAGAATAAAATATGGATTAGAAATATAAGAATGAAAGAGGGGCAATTAGAAGCCTGCTTAAAGGAAATGACATCATTCTCTAACCACAAGATCTTCTAACCAACGTCCCTATGTCAAAAGTCCAAACCACAAGGTTCAGATAATGTTTGTTAATGACATGTAGTCCATACCTGTAACAAAAGGAGAAGGCTTTCTCCCCAAAATAACCAATAGGAAATGAGTTATTTCCATGTTGCAAGGCTTTTGAGAATGTATAAGAACGTGTGCTTTGATGAAGAAGGTTGTTCAGAATTGGCAATGTTAGCTATTTCGCTAACTTTCTGAACCTGGCTGCCAAATAAACTTTTCCTGTATCCTGAGAAGTGCAAAGCCTGTCATTTTCTGCAACAGTAGGAAGCTATCCTCCATCCCTCTCCCAGAAAAATGAAATATCCTAGGAAATATCGAAAAGTCAGAATATTTCCCTGGATGTGAAAAAGGAAGAAACATGTTTTAAAGAGAGAATAGCTCCCTGCAGCTTCCTGCCCCCCACCCCCTTTGTCAATGGGCCATTAAGATGTCCAAGCTAGTCCCTTTACATAATAAAGAGTTCTCCCCTTCAGCTCCAGGTGATGGAATCAAGGCATGCTAATATTGGTCATTTACTCAACTGACCACATGGCATCTGAGAACTCAACCAAACCTGGATTCAAAACGCAGCCTAGAGAGTTGTCCCTGCATGGCCCCATGGGAGTCTGACAGCCAATCAGAATACAAGATCAAGATCAAAAGCTAGAGAGGGCATAAAACCAGGGACTCAGCATCTCAGCCCTTCCTTCACTTCTTCTCCACCAACGTTGAAGCATGTGATCACCTTTTCTGTTCAGGACTCAAGCCATGTGGTCCTGTCCACCATTAAAACCATCTTTCCAAGCAGCCTCCATGTTTCCAGTGTCTTTTCCCCCACTTGGAGCCGAACCCAGAAGGACATTTCTTTCAACAATTGAACCCAGAAGGACATTTCTTTTATCAAAACAAAGACAATTCGTTAGGGGAATTAATGGCCAAAGCTAATGTGTTCACCTGCAACATTTGGAATTAATTATAGATAGATAGATATATTTTCCAGATCCTTCAATATTTGAATTCTTTATTAGTGAGTTTCCTTAAGGCAGATTTTCTACAGACCTTTTCAATTTCTTTCATCTCGGCTCTTGGCATGGTGTGCGAACGACCCATTTCTCTGAGAAAAGGATCAGTAATGACCTCTCCAATT
>NW_028261382.1:107796753-107824253 GCF_051295495.1 Thamnophis sirtalis | reverse complement strand
AAGTTGCCAAGGTTGAGAAACACTGCCTTAGAATAACAGTGTTGGAAGGAAACTTGGCAATCATCTCGTCCAAGTACTCTACACCATTTCAGATAAATGGCTCTCCGGTCTCTTCTTGAAAACCTCCAGTAACGAAGCACCCACAACTTCTGAAAGCAAGTTGTTCCAGTGGTTAATTGTTATAGATAAAGGTAAAGGTTCCCCTCGCACATATGTGCTAGTCGTTCCTAACTCTAGGGGGTGGTGCTCATCTCCATTTGAAAGCCGAAGAGCCAGCGCTGTCCGAAGACATCTCCGTGGTCATGTGGCTGGCATGGCTAAACGCCGAAGGCGCACGGAATGCTGTTACCTTCCCACCAAAGGTGGTTCCTATTTTTCTACTTGCATTTTCTTTACGTGCTTTCGAACTGCTAGGTTGGCAGAAGCTGGGACAAGTAAAGGGAGCTCACTCGGTTACATGGTGCTAGAACCACCAAATTGCTGACCTGTCTGATCGACAAGCTCAGCGTCTTAGCCACTGAGCCACCGCGTCCCTTAATTGTTATGGTGGTAGGAAATTTCTCCTTAGTTCTAAGTTGCTTTTCTCCTTGATTAGTTTCCGTCCAATGTTTCTTTTTTTAAAATTTTTATTTTTTATTACATAAACCACACATACACACAATAATAAAATAAAAAAAACACACACAGAGAGACAAAAAAAAACCATCATCACATACAGCATGTCGTTTGGTTACAGGGGTTTTAACATTTATCATTCTTATACATTTATTATTTCATTTAATAGTTTATAATATACTGTTTGGGTTGCTTTATTTACCATCCCTTCCTCCTGTTGTAACACCACCTTATTTTCCCTTTCTTTTCTCCCTCCCTCCCTTCTCTACTTTCTTCCTTCCTTTTCTCCTTTCCCTTCCTTCTTCCTGTACCTTTCTCCTACTCCCGCTCTTCCTCTTCCCCTTCCTACCCTCTCCTCCTCCTTTCCATCCTCCTCTCCTTACCTCTTTCTTTTCACCCTCTCTCCCTTCTCTACTTTCTTCCTTCCACCTCTCCTTCCCCTTCCTTCTTCCCTTACCTCTCCTTTGCTCCTGCTCTTCCTCTTTCCCTTCCTACCCTTTCTCCTTCCTTTTCTCTCCCTTCTATCCTCCTTTTCTTTCCCTTTCCCTTTCTCCCTCCCTCCCTTCTCTACTTTCCTCCTTCCTCCTCTCCTTCCCCTTCTTTCTTCCCGTACCTTTCTCCTACTCCTGCTCTTCCGGTTCCCCTTTCTACCCTCTCTCCTCCTCTTTCTCTCCTTTCCATCCTCCTCTCCTTACCTCTTTCTTCTTTCCCCCGTCTTTCTTTCACTCTCTCTCCTCCTCTCTCCCTTTTTTTCCTATTGTTGTTGGTGTGTCTATTTTAAATCTCAGTTTATGTTTCCTTGGGATGGTATTTCCGCCAACCCAGACATAATTTAGTATCATTTCTTATTCTCTTACTTTTGCTAACCTGTCCTAACTATACTTTCCCCCCCCCACACAGACTTTGTATCTCTCTGTTGTATATATACTTATATATTTGGTACCCACAACAATAAAAACAAAAGAAAAAAAACACATCCAATGTTTCTTGTCTTGCCTTCTGGTGCTTTGGAAAATAGGTTAACCCATTTCTTCTTTGTTCTTGCCAATGTACTTTATAGCTTCGGAAGGGCACAATTTCTTTTGCTGCAAATTGTAATGCGTTAACAATTCTTTGAGGTCTAGAAAAATCTTTATAGAAGACTTTAGAAGGAACATAGAATGAAATCTCAATCAGCTCACAACCTTCTCACTGTTCTCTAGAGACTGGATAAAAAAGCTAGGTCTTGATGGCCTCTGTTAAGCTGAAAAGATGGGGGTCCTGTTAGATTACTGGGGAGAAGATGTCCCACAAGCCAATGGCATTCACAGAAAAGACATCTATGAAGATTCCCAGTTATGCAGGTGGTTTTTATTTTGAAAAAGCAACCAGGCTGAGTTTTTGAGGAAAAACAAGGCATTTTGCTTCCTATCCTGGAAACGTCATAAATGCATGATGGCATTCATATGAAGCTTCATATGGTTGGAAGAAATGTCCTTCTGCGTTCAGTTCCAAGTGGGGAAAAAGACACTGGAAATAGGGAGGCTGCTTGGGAAGATGGTTTTAATGGTGAACAGGATCACATGGCTTAAGCTCCCGAACAGAAAACGCTTCCAGATGTTGGGTGAAGAAGAAAAGAGACCGAGATGCTGAAAGTTCCTGGTTTTATGCCATCTCTGGCCTTTGATCTTGAGCTTGTATTCTGATTGGTTGTCAAACTCCCAGGGTGCCATGCAGGGGCAACTCTGTAGGCTGTGAGTCCAGGTTTGGTTGAGCATTGCTTCTTCCCAGGTGCCCTGTGGTGAGATGGGCAAAGGGCTAATACTATCATGCCTTAATCCCATCATCCTGGAGCTGAAGAGGGAGACCTTTGTTCTGTAGAATAGACTGGTTCAGGCTTTTTAAGGTCCCATTGACAAAGGTGTGGGCTATTAAGAGTGAGTCTGCTTCCTGCCTAAAAACATGTTTCTCCATTTCTGATCCAGGGAAATATAATATTCTTCCTTTTCAATATTTCCCAGGATATTTCATTTTTCTAGGAGAGGGGTGGGTTGTAACTTCCTACAATATGAAGTTTCCAGGATAGGAAGCCAACTATCTTGTGTTTCCTGGAGAGAGAAAAAAATCAGTCCAGTGGCATTTTCAAAATTAAAACCACTTTTTATATCACAGAAAGGACGTGTTTCTGAGATCCTACTAAGAAGGCAATAGTTGAGGAAAAGGGAAGAGACTTGGAATGTACCTACCTATCTTAATGTGACCTGGTGGGATGGACAGATATTTGGTCGACAGGAGAAACACAGTGTTCTGACCTAGGCTTCCCAAAAGCACAAAATCAACTCCTTGTCCTGATAAAACCTCTTTTATTTAATTTAAAGGGAATTCCTCTCCAACAAAGCCCCAGCAAATAGTCTTCCATGAGATTTCACAGCTACAGATCTTTATCTGGCTTGGAGAGCTGCCGGGCCGATATCTTCCAAACGCCACGCTGGAGCAGCAATTACTTGCCAAGAAGCCAGGAACAGATCTTCACCCAAATGAGTTGAACTAATGGTCTACTGCAAACTCCACTCCCCTTTCGCTCCTCTTCATTCCCTCTGGGAGGGGCCATTCACCATCCACCTGTGGCTTTACTCCCGAGTCAGCCCTTGTTCCTTAGCTGTTGCCTTCTCCTTGCAGCTCTGCGCATGTGCACATTGGGAACAGGCTCCAGCTGTTCTTCTGCCCCACTGATGCCTGACTCCGAAGGCAGGTAATAACTGTCAGACGGCCCTGGCCCCCTCTCTGCCTCCGACACAGAGCCCTCATCAGAGCCTTCCCCAGACTCCAGGACTGGCCCAGGTTCCTCCCCAACCTCCTCACTGTCTGAATCTGCCACCAGCAGAAAAAAGAAAAAGAAAGAGAGAGAGAAATAAAGAATCAAAAAAGAAAGAAGGAAGGAAGGAACAAAAGAAAGAAGGAAGGAAGGAAAAGAAGAGGGAAGAAAGGAAGGGGAAAAAGCAACAACATATCCGTCATTGTCCGGTGCATTCGTTTACAAAAAGAATACAATCTCATCTTTTCGCTTTATACTTCACAATGTTTCAAGCCATTTCTAGCATAGCAAAATCATTTTAAATCTTCATTGAAAAAAAAAAAAGTTCCCGCGTTTTTTTTTAGTTCCACCCCAAAACCCCAGAAGCAGTTTCCAACTAGAAAGACGAGTAGAAAAATTATTTCCTTTAATTAAAACAATGTTGCCATCTCTGCTACCTCCATCGCCTTTACATCCACTCTTCCATTGTGAGAATAATATCCATCTTTGCGCATGAGATTCTCCCCAATGTCAACATGCTGCTTATAACAAAGTTCCATTTTTGTCAAGTTTTTAATTCACGAAACACACAACAAAGGTGTCATGTGGGGAAATCTAGGGCATGTCTAGCATTGTGTGTGCTGCCACATTCTGGGTCAATTGTAACTTCTGATTGATCTTCAAGGGCACTACAATAATCTGGTGCCTATAATCTTTTCCGTTTTCTGGTCCGGTTGTGGGCACGACGCATACGAGACACTGATTGTGTTATATTTGCAGCTGTGCTCCATGTTCCTTACAATCCAAAAAAGTGTAAAGAAGAAGGAAGCATCTTGTAATTGTGAAAATAATTAAGACTTCCCTAAGGAAGGTTTGATTCTTCGATGTCATCCCACTGGGATCCAGTGCTCCATGCTTCGCTTCGTTTTATTTTATTTTCTTAAACGTTCTTTTAATTAAAAAAAAGAGTTTAATTGGACACTGCCATATGGTGAAGCCAAGGACCGGCTTCGTGCAACATCTATTCCCCAGAATGCTTGTGGGTGCTGTACAGATCCCGGAGGCTTTAAGGAGAAGACACCAAAATGAAAGTTATAGAAGCTCAGTGTCTTCTTCAGAAGACTTCCCATTTGCGCAGAAAGAGAGAAAATGTAAACTGGAAGGATAGAAAACAGTGTAGGAACCTGAATCACAGAGAGGGACGACAAGGGAGTGAAACACCTGCTCACCAGTGCTGGGAGAAATATCCATCTGGTTCACTCCAAAGCAGGGAGAAATACACTGGAAACATGGAGGCTGATTGGAAAGATGGTTTAATGGTGAAGCAGAACCACTAAGCATGTGTGATTCTGACCACATGGAGAGTGAGCGTTATTTATGCCCTCTCTTGGGCCTTGCCCTTGAGCTTCCTGTTCCTGAGGCAAGGGCATGTATTCTATTTGTTGCTGTCAGATTCCCATGGGGCTTTGCAGGGGTCATAGCTAACTTTCTCTGAGCTCCCAGGTTTGGTTGAAACGTGGAAGATGATGCCATGACCACAGGTGGTTGTGCCATGTGGTGAGCTCTGCTGATAGATAATCCTATAATGTCCTGGAGGGTCATGTCTTAATCCCATCACCCCGGAGCTGAAGGTCTACCGTAATTGTCCTGTCGATAGGCTTGGGCCAGTCCTGCTCAATGGCCATCAAATATTTGCTGGGGGCAGGGAACTGTAGGGAGCTGCTCTTTGTGTTTAAAAAGGTGTTTCTCCTTTTCTCATCCAGGGAAATATAGTATTCTGCCTTTTTAAAAATGTTTCTCAAACTACTTCATTCTTCTAGAAGGAGTGTGTGCTAACTTTTTACACCAGCAATCAACACCCAGATAAAAAGGGATTTACACCAGAGGTGGGTTCCTACCAGTTCACACCTATTTGGTAGAACCGATTCGTCAAATCTACCGAACCGGTTAGACGAGGTTCCACCAGTGGACCCGGAAAGCAGGCCACACCTACAGAAGAGGTTCCAACATTTTTTGAAGCCCACCACTGGTCCTTGGATATGATTATTCTACACTATCATGCTCATATTTATAAAACTCAGTGCCTCTGTGAAAGGTAAGGATGACTACTGCGTTTGTGGTGCAATCAGAACATTGCGTGTGTTGAAGTTGTTTTAACGCAAACCAAAGATGCCTTTTAAAAAACAAGTTTACATCATATTCTTATGCATGCCAGTGCTGTGTGTGAGGTAATTTAAGGTGGTTCTGACAAGTGTCGTCGGCATCTTCATATCCGGTCACATGGGCGGCAAGCCACTCCCATCCGGTCACATGGGCGGCAAGCCACTCCCACAAAGGAGGCCACACCCACAGAGTAGGTTCGAACAATTTTTGAAACCCACCATTGATTTACACCAAGATTAATACTAGACCAACAATCAAACAATAAACACTAACCCAGTCAAGTAACTACCAACTCAGTTAAACAGGCTAACAGTAAACAGTCTAATAGCAATAGCAATAGCAGTTAGACTTATATACCGCTTCATAGGGCTTTCAGCCCTCTCTAAGCGGTTTACAGAGTCAGCATATTGCCCCCAGCAACAATCCGGGTCCTCATTTTACCCACCTCGGAAGAATGGAAGGCTGAGTCAACCCTGAGCCGGTGAGATTTGAACAGCCGAACCGCAGAACTGCAGTCAGGTGAAGTAGCCTGCAGTGCTGCATTTAACCACTGCGCCACCTCGGCTCTTATTTTCATATTAATCAAAGACCCACCAAGGATACTCCCAGCCCACACTGACACGGCAAGCCACTTGTATATAAATAGACAGCAAAACACATTCCCTTCTAACACTGTTGATGTTACCTACATGGGTAAAGAAACATCTTCAAGAAGAAAACCAAGCTCAGAGAGCACCAAGGACCCTGCAAAGAGTTGATTCCAGCAAGTGCTGTTTGGTGAAAAAAAAATCCAGGCGTGCCCAGTATTCAAAGCACTGTAGGAAAGTTTATGAGCCAACTGCAAACTGTGAAGGTTCACAGCTCGGTTGGGTATACGGTTCCACCACAAAACCACATTCGACTAAAGCGCGCTCGACGAAACCGCGTAGCTGACATCATCACAGCGCGACGAAAAAAGCACACTGTGAACGCTAAAGCTAAAATTAACCCCTAAAGCTAAACCTAACCCCCCCTAAACCTAATCCTAAACCTAACCCTAAACCTAACCCTTAACCTAACCCTAACCTAACCCTAAACCTAACCCTTAACCTAAACCTAACCCTAAACCTAACCCTTAACCTAACGCTAACCCTAACCCTAACCCTAACCCTAACCCTAACCCTAACCCTAACCCTAACCCTAACCCTAACCCTAACCCTAACCCTAACCCTAACCCTAACCCTAACCCTAACCCTAACCCTAACCCTAACCCTAACCCTAACCCTTAACCTAACCCTAACCCTAACCCTAACCCTAACCCTAACCCTAACCCTAACCCTTAACCTAACCCTAAACCTAACCCTAACCCTAACCCTAACCCTAACCCTAACCCTAACCCTAACCCTAACCCTAACCCTAACCCTAACCCTAACCCTAACCCTAACCCTAACCCTAACCCTAACCCTAACCCTAACCCTAACCCTAACCCTTAACCTAACCCTAAACCTAACCCTAAACCTAACCCTAAACTTAACCCTTACCTTAACTTGAATCGGCTTGCTTTCAAAGCGCTATTTAAAGCACCCTTTTTTCTCCGCGGTCGCTGTTGTCGCCCTGCTGATGACGTCAGCGATGCGGTTTAATCGGGCGCGCTTTAGTGGAGCGCGGTTTTGTCGTGCCACGGGGTATACACCTATAACCTGAGTAAAATTCAGACCCAGTCTGAATACACTAATCCACTATTCCTTAATCCTAGTTTTTAATTTTCTATTTATTTGTCTCTTGCAAATCTGTCCCTCTTCATTCTGTCTCTCTTCAAAAAAAAATTCTCTCTTTTCTGTTTCCTGCTTGGTTGTGTGTGTGGGGGGGGAGTGGGGGAGGGGTTGGACTAGACGACCTAAAAGGTCCTTTCCAACTCTGTTAATCTGTAATCTGTAAACCATTTGTGCTCTAAACATACATAGCACGGGTGAAATCCAGCAGATTCACTATCTTTCCCCTGGAGTGGAGTGGGAATGGAGATTTTGCAGTATTCTTCCCCTGGAATTGGGAGGGAATCCTTCCCCTGGAGCAGGGAGGGAATGGGGATTTTACAGTATTCTTCCCTTGGAATTGGGAGGGAATCCTTCCTCTGGAGTAGGGAGGGAATGGGGATTTTGCAGTATCCTTCCTCTGGAATTGGGAGGGAATCCTTCCCCTGGAGCAGGGAGGGAATGGGGATTTTACAGTATTCTTCCCTTGGAATTGGGAGGGAATCCTTCCTCTGGAGCAGGGAGGGAATGGGGATTTTGCAGTATCCTTCCTCTGGAGTGGGGAGGGAATGAGGATTTTGCAGTATTCTTCCCTTGGAATTGGGAGGGAATCCTTCCTCTGGAGCAGGGAGGGAATGGGGATTTTGCGGTATCCTTCCTCTGGAGTAGGGAGGGAATGAGGATTTTGCAGTATCCTTCCTCTGGAGTGGGGAGGGAATGGGGATTTTACAGTATTAAAAGAGAATTTGACAACTAAACAGATTATTTGGGTATTAAAGTTTCTTGACCATGTGGAATGGGACAAAGGATTAATTACCCTTAAGATTAGTTGTTCTGCTTGCTTCACCTAACTAAAACAAATGAAACAGGATATTGGTACCAATACCCCCTGTGGAGAGATAATTCAGTAATGAATGTCCTGTCTCTGTCTTGGGAGATTTTGTACCAGTCTACATGACACAGGAAGGGGGGTCTACATGATACAGGAAGGCCAGGTACTTTGGGATGATCAATATGTTGGCTAAGAGTAAAAAAGACTGTAAACAACTGCCCTTCGGGTTTCAGATTTTGCTTGCTGCTGAACCTTGCGCAATAAACTTTTCCCTTCGACAAAGAGCTGGTCTTGTCTCATTTTCTGCAACAGTATCCTTGCTCTGGAGTGGGGAGGGAATGATGAATTTGCAGTATCCTTCCCCTGAGTGGGGAAAGAATGGGGAGTTTGCAGGATCCTTCCCGTGGAGTGGGGAGGGAATGGGGATTTTGCAGTATCCCTCCTCTGGAGTGGGGAAGGAATGATGAATTTGCAATATCCTTCCCCTGAGTGGGGAAAGAATGGGGAGTTTGCAGGATCCTTCCCTCAGAAGTGGGGAGGGAATGGGGATTTTGCAGTATCCCTCCTCTGGAGTGGGGAGGGAATGATGAATTTGCAGTATCCTTCCCCTGAGTAGGGAAAGAATGGGGATTTTGCAGGATCCCTCCTCTGGAGTGGGGAGGGAATGATGAATTTGCAGTATCCTTCCCCTGAGTGGGGAAAGAATGGGGATTTTGCAGGATCCTTCCCGTGGAGTGGGGAGGGAATGGGGATTTTGCAGTATCCTTCCTCTGGAGTGGGGAGGGAATGATGATTTTGCAGTATCCTTCCCCTGAGTGGGGAAAGAATGGGGATTTTGCAGGATCCTTCCCGTGGAGTGGGGAGGGAATGGGGATTTTGCAGTATCTCTTCTTTGGAGTGGGGAGGGAATGATGAATTTGCAGTATCCTTCCCCTGAGTGGGGAGTGAATGGGGATTTTACAGGATCCTTCCCCTGGAGTGGGGATGGAATGGGGATTTTACAATATCCTTCCCCTGCCACACCCACCAAGCCATGGCCACAGAACCGGTAGGAAAAAAAATGAATTTCACCACTGATACAGAGGGTACATGTTTCATCTTACTGCATTGCGATATTAAGACAATACAGATAGTCCTTGACTTACGACTGGGTCCAAAATTTCTGTTGTTAAGCAAAACATTTGTTAAGTGCCTTCTGCCCCGTTCTATTACCATTCTTGCCACCGTTGTTAAGTGAATCACTGCAGCTCTCGAGTTAGCAATAGGGTGGTTAAGAAAATCTGGTTTCCCCATTGACTTAGCTTGTTAGAAGATTGCAAAAGGGGATTACATGACCCCGGGACATCGCAACCGTCATAAATATGAGTCAGTTGCCAAGTATAGTCAAAAGTCACTTTTTTTCAGTGCTGTGCTAATTCAAAATGGTCACTAAATGAACTGTTGCGATTCAAGGACTACCTGGGGTGGAAGACTGCATTGTCACAATCAGTTTCAGGAATTGCGTGTGTATGCATTCTGTTTGTGTGTGGGGGGGGGGGTTGTTTTTAAATGTGAATATTGTGTGCATCTTATAATTGCTTATTTGGATGGGATGAAAATCCACTAGGAGGCATGGTTGTGTCATTGCATCTCTTCTCCAATCCTCAAAAGGGGTTGTGAGACTTCCTTTAGAAAGAACGAAGGCTGGAGTCTGACAGTGGGAAGGTTAAATACTGAAGAGGCACATCAAAACTGTAGAAAATACTATATATTACATGGAGCCCTCTTTTCTGCTGCTGTAGCTGGATTTCAGGGGACACGGTGGCTCAGTGGCTAAGACGCTGAGCTTGTCGATCAGAAAGGTCAGCAGTTTGGCGGTTCGAATCCCTAGCGCCACGTAACGGAGTGAGCTCCCGTTACTTGTCCCAGCTTCTGCCAACCTAGCAGTTCGAAAGCACGTAAAAAATGCAAGTAGAAAAATAGGAACCACCTTTGGTGGGAAGGGAACAGCGTTCGGTGCGCCTTTGGCGTTGAGTCACGCCGGCCACATGACCACGGAGACGTCTTCAGACAGCGCTGGCTCTTTGGCTTTGAAATGGAGATGAGCACCGTCCCCTAGAGTCGGGAAAGACTAGCACATATGTGCGAGGGAAATCTTTACCTTTAGCTGGATCGCACCGGACTTTCACTGATTTTTTTTCTAATGAAAGTGATGGATCATTGCACTGAATCAAGTGAACGGAATTAAGAATCCCCATTTCTCCCCTTTTCTCTGTCTGTGCCCAGGGGTCTTGATAGCAAATGTTGCTAAGTGAGACGGTGGTTCAGTGAGTTTTGTCTTGTTTTGCAACCTTTCTTCCCACAGTTGTTGAATCTCTGCAGGTGTTAAGTTAGTTAACAACATGCAGGCTGGGGAATTCTGGGAGTTAAAATCCAGAAGTCTTTAAATTGCCGAGTTTGGAGGGGCTCCTGGTCTATGCAGTATAACTCTTCCTTGCTGTTGGATCTGAATTAAATGCAACTTTGATGTTGTAAAAAGAGAAATTCAGATGAATAAATAACTTTACAAGGGTGCACAGCCTTTCTTTCTTTCTTTTTTTCTTTTTTTCCTTCTTTCTCCTTCCTCCCTCCTTCCCTCCTTTCTTTCTTTCTGCTTCTTAATTGTTTCTTTCTTTCTTCTTTCTTTCTCCTTTTGTATTTCTTTATCCTTTCTTCCTTCCCTCCCTCTCTTTCTTTCTTTCTTTCTTTGTCCTCCCTCCCTCCTTCCCTCCTTTCTTTTTTCTTTTCTTTCTGCTTTCTAATTCTTTCTTTCTTTCTTTTTCCTTTCTCCTTTTTTCTTTCTTTATCCTTCCTTCCCTCCCTTTCTTTTTCTTTTTTTCTGCTTCCTTCCTTCCTTTCCTCCCTCCCTTGTTTCTTTCTTTCTTTTTCTTTCTTTCTTCCCCTCCCTTCTTTTCTTTCTCCTTCCTTCCCTCCATTCTTTTTTCTTTCTCCTCCCTCCCTCCCTTTGTTTCTCCTTCCTTCCCTCCTTTCTTTCTTTCTTTCTTTCTTTCTTTCCTTTTTTCTTTCTTTCCTTTTTTCTTCTTTACAAAGTGCTAGAGCTGAAAGGATAGGACAGCGTGAAAAAGGCAGTTAACATGGTAGACGGAGGCTCCCTCCCACAAATACATATTGTACTGGATTAGATGATTTAAATTTCCTGCTGCGAGGGAAAGAATATCACATGATGAAACATTCCTTATTTTAGGAGCTGGTTGCATGTTGCTTATTATTTATTTATTTATGGTTTTATGGCCCACCACATGCCCAAAGAGTCCTGGTGGTTTACAGCATAACCAGTAAAAAGGCATTTTATAAAAACAGACCACGCATTAAACATTAACTGTTCTCGTCCTTTGCTTTTCGGTTCCAGAAGCAAACTCCAGCGCCGTTGGAGAATGGAGCAAAGTCAAAGAGGAATCTCATAGCATAGGATTAATCTAATCAACCCCTTTTGGGAAAAGTGCCTTTTTATCTTTGCTGGAGAGCAAGGGTCATTCCCTTGTCAAGGAGACAGGGCATGTAATCCCCTTTTGCCACCTTCTGGCAAGTAAAGTCAACGGAGAAGCCAGATTTATTTACTCACCTTGCTACAGACTTAACAACCGCAGCTATTCACTTAACAAGAAAGTGGCAAGAAAGACCGTTAAATGGGGCAAAACTCACTGAACCACTGCCTCGCTTAGCAACGGAAATGTTGGGGCTTAATAGTTGTAAGTTGAAGGCTACCAGTAATTGTGCACCAAAGGTACTTTGTGAAGAGGCAACTAAACTTTCTTATTTTTTATTTGAAGACATTTCGCTTCTCATCCAAGAAGCTTCTTCGGCTCTGACAGGATGGTGGGGAATGGAATGAATCCTGTTAGAGCCAAAGAAGCTTCTTGGATGAGAAATGAAACATCTTCAAAAACAAGAAGAAGAAGAAAGCCAAGTTGCCTCGGAGGTGTCATTCAGGAGATTCTGACCAGTTCTGGAGAACCGGTAGCGGAAACTTTGAGTAATTCAGAGAACTGGTAAATACCACTTCTGGCTGGCCCCGCCCCATCTATTCTCTGCCTCTCGAGTCCCAGCTGATCGGGAGGGAATGGGGATTTTGCAGTATCCTTCCCCTTCCACACCCACCAAACCACGCCCACCAAGCCACACCACGCCCACCAAGCCACACCACGCCCACCAAGCCACACCATGCCCACCAAGCCCCATCACGCCCACCAAGCCACACCACGCCCACCAAGCCACGCCCACAGAACCAGCAGTAAAAAAAATTGAATCCCACCACTAACTTGCCTCCTGAAAAAGCACCTTTGGGACAACCATGACCTGGATGGCTGAGAATCCTTACAGACCATCAGCAATTGTGCAGTTTCTATCTCACAAGCCAGAGTTTTCTGGATGATCTCCAAGCACTAACAAGATCTGAACCTGCTTAGTCCTTGAGTCCAAACAAGATCAGCCAAGAACTGCAACTAATTCTGCTGAAAATAGGCACATGAACACCAAGCTATATTTACTCTAGTTACCTAGCCATAAATAATGGCAATTATACCCATTACTGTCACTCCTCCTGCAATTAGCAGGCCATTCCAAGCGATTTTTCCTTCCATGAATCAATTACCTAGAGGTCAGGAGCATCTCGTTGGTGGGCTAACAGTATTCTGATAACTCTGAGAAAAGCACGGATTTTCCCAGAGCCACAGAGGCAGCAAGCAGTGATCCAAGTCACCTGAATGGCTCTGTAGGTCTTGAGGGTTCTGGCAAGTAGGGAAGGAAGGGAGAGAGAGAAAGAGGGAGGGAGGGAGAGAGGGAGGGAGTAAAAAAAGAAGGAAGGAATAAAGGAAGGGAAAAAAAGAGAGAGAGAGAGAAAGAAAGAAGGAAAGAAAGAGAAAGAAGAAAGAAGGGAAGAAAGGAAGAAAGGAAGGAAGAAAGAAAGAAAGAAAGAAAGAAAGAAAGAAAGAAAGAAAGAAAGAAAGAAAGAAGAGATAGAGAGAGACTCCTCTGAGTTCAAGTTAACTCTTAGTAGCTTCAGAGAAAAAGCACAGTCCTCAACTTACAGCTATTCATTTAGTGCCCACTCGAATTAACAGGCCATTCCAAGCGATTTTTCCTTTCCAGCTTGTCAAACCCCTCTCAACCCATGGTAGGCTTTCAGAACAAGTCCTCCCAACATCTAAATCCCAACCTTACCTTCACAAGCTGGGCTAATTTCTCTACTATGTCGCAGGTGTCCAATTTTGGCAACTTTAAGGCCTCTGGATTTCAACTCCCAAAATTCCCCAGCCAGCCATAAATGACCAATCATAAATCAAGGATTATCTATATGCTTCCCAGAGTCTCTTTCAATGAAATGGACAACTATATAAATAGGTTGGTTGGTTGGTTGGTTGGTTGGTTGGTTGGTTGGTTGGTTGGTTGGATGGATGGATGGATGGATGGATGGATGGATGGATGGATGGATGGATGGATGGATTCATTCAATTCATTCATTCATTCATTCATTCATTCATTCATTCATTCATTCTGTTCTGTCTTCTGAAATGTCTGTTAACATTATCCAATCCAATAAAGGAGAATATTTTTAGCTCAGGGTTGAACTATTGGGGTCGTGGGTGCTCTCTGAGCTTGACGGTTTTCTGGCAGTCATTTCATTACCCAAATACTGTATTTTTTAAAAAAATTATAAGATGCACTGGTGTATAAGACACACCAAGATTTCGAGTAAGTAAGAAAGAAAAGTTTTTGTCCTCCCCAGCCCCCAGGAAAAACAGGCAGAAAATGGGCCATTTTTTCCCCCAAATTGGGGCATTTTTGCCTTCCCCCAGCCCTGCTGAAGTCTGCAGAGTGCTCCTGGGGGTTGGGGGAAGGCAAAAACGCCTCTGTGTTTTGCTAAAAATGGCCTGTTTTCCTTAGGGGTGGAGCTTTGGGAGGCCAAAAATTACTGTATTTGGTATATAAGATGCACCAACATTTCTACGCTTTTTTAGGGGGGGGGAAGCTGCATCTTATACTCTGAAAAATATGGTATGTAACATCATCAGTGCATTTGAAATGTTACTTAGTTGAGTAATGAAAGAAGAAAACTACCCAAGTTCAGAGCACCAAGGATCACACATGATCAGATCACCATTCAAGCCTTTTGAAACTAATGACGAATGATTCAAAATAAATGTAGAACTCCAAAGATTTAAAAATATTGGTTGCTCTTGGAGGATAAACTATGAACTAGAAAGTTGGTGATGTGTAAGATGTGATTGAAGAAATAAGATCATTTGGAGTTGTGCAAAGGGAGTATTATGAATATACGTAAAATGATATCCGTGCATAAAATTGTGATGGGTCAAGAGTTGAAAGAGCCCCGCTGAGCAACTCCTCAAGATTAATTTGATACTCCAGCAGGGGGGAGTGAAACCCTCCCGGTTCAGCCCGGTTCAGCTGAACTGGTTGGGACGATTGTCCCTAGTTCTGCGAACTGGTAGTTAAAAAAAAAAAAGCTTCCAAAGATTGTGCGACTCAGCTGTGAACCACACAATAGCAGTAGACTTATATACCGCTTCATAGGCCTATCAGGCCTCTCTAAGCGGTTTACAGAGAGTCAGCATATTGCCCCCAACAATCTGGGTCCTCATTTTACCCACCTCGGAAGGATGGAAGGCTGAGTCAACCCTGAGCCGGTGAGATTTGAACCGCTGACCTGCTGATCTAGCAGTAGCCTGCAGTGCTGCTCTTTAACCACTGCGCCACCTTGGCTCTTCAGGGGAAGCTTTTCCCCCCTGCTTTTTTAATCATTTCTTTCTGCCAGTTCGGGTGAATAGGCAGGAAAAAATGCTTTAAAAAGGTGTGTGTGTGGGGGGGGGGCTTCCCACAATCACGTGACTCACAGCTGATCCGCACGATCATCAAAAGCTTCCCTCCCCTCCACTTTTTAAAGCATTTTTTCCCTGCTTATTCGCCCAAAACTGGCAGGAAAAAATGCTTTAAAAAGTGAAAAAAAAGTTGGCCACACCCACCCAGTCACATGACCCTCACCACCAAGCCACACCCACAGAATCGGTGTGCAAAAAAATTAGATTTCACCACTGAGTTCCAGTCTAGAAATTATTCATCACCGTCCTTCAGTGTTTAATTTTGTTGTTTGTGCCACACACAACCTGCTTATTGTGCTGGCGTGGAGGCGCCCACAACTCTTCAGAGGCAAGTGATGTAGTGTTTACCATAATTATTGAAAACTTCACTTTGCTCTGGAATTTTTATTAATGTTACCCAAGGGTTTGTGGACACAAATAAAAATTACAATCCTGTTTGCAATTAAGCTATGCTCTTCATGCCTGGAGACATAGCCTCTCCTTGTTTGTGTTTCATGCTTTCTCATCGTAATCTAGTGATTTGCAATGTCATTAAAAGCCTAGTTTTCCAGATGTGGGTGGGAAGGGAGCAAAAATAAATTAAATCAATTCCAGATTCAGTAGGAGCTCAGCGAATGCTCTCCAACAATATTTTTAACGGTGCACGTGAATGGTTTCAACTGACATTATTTGCATGGCGTGCTCATCTCACAGATCCTTTTACATATTTGGTATTTGTTTATTGTTTATTTATCACCACCCTCCAGACCTTCTGCACAGCCCTTAGAATCTGGCTATCCCGTCAGGCCTGGGGCTAAAGATTGTAACCCGCCCGAATGGTATGAATCATGTACTGTCTTATATGTAAAAGTTTGTCTCTCCCCCGCTTGGATTGTGAGCCGCCCTGAGTCCCCCCAGGGAAAAGGGCGGCATACAAATAAACAAATACCAAATACATATGCCCAGATCAATGGGTGTGTTAAAAGTGGGTGGAAATTTGATGGGATGGTGGGATGTATTAGTTGTTGTGAGAAACAGCTGTTTTAACAGGGTGAAATGTTAGTGCTGATTTTTTTTTTCACTTTTCCAATGAAAAATGTCTTACCATCCAGTAGCCTCCACGATACTCCAGCTGCTCAGCGGAGTGTCGCGCAGGCGCTGTATGCCCATGTGCGTGTGCGGAAACACTGAATGGTTTAAAGGCAGATAAGGAGCGCGGGCAGATGGGTGGGCCCTCCAGAACACCATACTGGAATGGTACCCAATGCTCCAGGCAGGCTCCGGTATGCCCGTACCGGGGCATACCGCCTGCAACCCATCACTGTATCCATCCAACCATATCTATCCATCTGTCTGTCTGTCTGTCTGTCTGTCTGTCTCTCTCTCTCTCTCTCTCTCTCTCTCTCTCATCTATCTATCTATCTATCTATCTATCTATCTATCTATCTATCTATCTATCGGTATATAAGTCTAAGTGCTATTGCTTATATATCTTCTTACCTATCATCGTATCTCTCTCTCTCTCTCTCTCTCTCCCTCTCTCTCTCTATCTATCTATCTATCTATCTATCTATCTATCTATCTATCATCTATCGGTATATAAGTCTAAGTGCTATTGCTTATATATCTACTTACCTATCGTATCTATCTATCTATCTATCTATCTATCTATCTATCTATCTATCTATCTATCTATCTATCTATCTATCGGTATATAAGCCTAAGTGCTATTGCTTATATATCTACTTACCTATCATCGCATCTATCTATCTCTTTCTCTCTCTTTCTCTATCTATCTATCTATCTATCTATCTATCTATCTATCTATCTATCTATCTATCCACCTTCTTTCCCTAAAAATGAGACCTCCCCAGATAATAAGCCCAATTGGGCTTCTGAGCGCATGCACTAAAATAAACCCTTCCCCGAAAATAAACCCTCCCCCAAAACATTGCAACACAGCAGCAGCCATGAGGTGACCTCACTCACTGCCTCCTGAACCTCAAAATAATAAGACCAAGGGTAGGTTCCGGCAGACACTACTGCCACTTCGCTCATGGGTGCATTGCGCCCACTGTGCATGCATGCATAGTGCAATAAAAATTGTTGAAGCAAAAAACAAGATGGTGGTGCCTATGGCACCACCCAGAGAACCGGTTCAGGGGTGTGGCAGGCCTGGGTCGCTGCCAGTTCCCGTGACCCAGGTCGCCAAACTACTACCAGTTCGGCCGAACTGGTCCGAATCAGTAGGAACCCACCACTGAATAAGACCTCTCCGAAAATAAGGCCAAGTGCTTATTTCTGGGGTCAAAAGAAAATAAGACCCTATCTTATTTTCAGGAAAATATGGGTATTGCTATATAAGTACTATTATCTATCATCTATCATCTATCTATCTATCTATCTATCTATCTATCTATCTATCTATCTATCTATCTATCTATCTATCTATCTATCATCTATCTATCTATTGATATATAAATCTAAGTGCTATTGCTTATCTTTTTATCTACCTACCTATCATCCATCCATCCATCCATCCATCCATCCATCCATCCATCCATCCATCCATCCATCCATCCATCTATCTATCTATCTATCTATCTATCTATCTATCTATCTATCTATCTATCTCAACCATCTATCATCATACGTATTTATCATGTCTGTCTGTCGGTCCATCCATCCATCCGTCCGTCCATCCACCCACCCACCCACCCACCCACCCACCCATCTGTCTATCCGTCCGTCCATCCGTCCGTCCGTCCATCCATCCATCCATCCATCCATCCATCCATCCATCCATCCATCCATCCATCCATCCATCATCTACTGTATCTATCTACTCTATCCATGCCTCTTTCTCCTTCTCTCCTACCATTTCCTTATGAAGAAGAGAAGCATAGATAGCCTTAGATCACTTTATGCCTGGCTGTCCTGGGAGGGGGGGGGGGAGGAGAATAAATGCAGAATAAAGTTGTTGAAATATGACATGTGTTTCTTAGTTTCTTCTCAAAAGGGAAAGAGCAAAAAAAGACACATTTCTATGGTGGGGTCTTCCTTTGGAGCCCCAGGTGGGTAAGTCTTGTTTTTGACAACTGTGTTCCACAATGCCTCATGTTGAGAATTGAGTAGCTGTGCTTTCACAATAGATCCTTAATTAAAATAAGGTAGTAAGGTTGAGCTGGCCATTCAACTGATTCAGCTGGCTCTGAAAAGCCTGCATTATGCAGATTTCCTTATATTGTCTTGTGTTGGCCTTGACATTTAATCTGAAGCTTATTACGCTATGATGATTGTAATAGGCAATGAAATGCAGAAGCTAAAAACCAAAAATCCAGCTTTCTATTTCTACTGCTTTTGGCTGGTACCCATTTAATTAGAGACTAGTGCTCATCATTTGTGCCGAGATTCACTGGTGTTTTCAGTTGCTGTGCACTCTTCTTAGTGGTTGATGAAACTTGATTGTTAAGGGGGCCAACTTCTTTGTTATAAGGCTGGTGCCTAAAAGAAAAGATTATTTTCTCACATTCAGGGCAATGTTTAATTTTCACCCGGTTTCCTATAGGATACTTGGTTCAATGTGCGTCCTATATTCTCCGTTTGAACACTGCCCTGGTAAATGTTAACTTGGAGAACTCTTAAGGAGTAAAATTTGCAATTCAGGCAAGGACGTACACAAGCGAAAAACCCATCCATCCTGGAGTCTGCTTTGTTGTGCTCTTGCAAAAGTAATTCCCTGCATTTGTTTTCTTTTGCTGCCTTAATTTGCACTGACCTCTTCTTTCACTTTTTTTTAATTAAAAGTTTTTAATTTTTAGTTTTCAAAACAGACACAACACAAAAAATCCTCTTTCTTTACATACTGTAGAAAGTGTATCAGTTGGTTACAAAAATATTTCCGTGCGTTTCTTTCACAGTCACCCATGATTCATATTAATTCTAGTATTTTAAATCAAATATATTTGTGCATATTACCATCATCCTACCCCCATCCTCGTTTGACTATAATTGTTTAAACGTCCTTCATCATAAAACATACCAAAACTCAAGACATAATCACATACTGGCAATCTCATTTGCTATTTCTTGTCAGCGTTCCAAATATCATGCAGAATTAAATCAGAGTCCAAGGCAGATCTATCCTTAAAGTTCCAATTTAATAAGACAGACATGTTGGCACATTTTGGAAATCCCAATTCTGAAAACTTCCTGGGATTCCACCCTGTTGAAAGTTCATGATCTTATCCCCACACCCATAAATCCATCACATGGTCCAATCTTCTTCGCCCACGCTGGCATTTCCACCCATGTAGTTCTGGTCAGATGCAGTGATGCGGAGACAAAAGATAACCTTGGGCTTCTAGAAAAGAATGACAACAATACATTCCACAATCCTACTCCTTTCTATTCCCCCTCCCAACTACTACACTAATGAAACAGCATAATGAAATATTAGAAAGTGTGGCAGGCCAAAGATCCTAAAAGGAACATAACTACAGGCCTGACATTTCTAGTATCCCAATAACACTATTCTTATGGCCTATTTTAGCTTAACATCAATAACATTTAGTAACAAAGGTTTCTAATCTTCCTTTCCAAATCACTGTTTACAATTTACATTCCAATTTCCCCATGTTGTACCCATACTTATATATACATTGTTATCATTATCTCTCCTTTATTTGACTATATCCATTATCATAATTTAGTTCTTTTTTTTATTAATCTTTATATGTAATCAAATCATTTCTCATCTTCCTTTCATAGGTACCATTCAATATTCATATCCAATTACTACTTGTTATACCAATACATATGTATACATTACTATCATTTTCAATTGTTTATTTAACCATATCTATTGTCACTAAATTTCACTAAGTCCAACTAGTTTTAAACACTTTCATCTATCAGCCTGTATCTTTCCAGTAGCGAAACAGTCTCATGTCTTCTGCCATTTGTGGCATCAGTCGTCTTCTTTCACTTTTGATGCTAGCTCATTTAGGAATTCAAAATTATCACAAACATGGGACAAATACGTCGAATCCCTAGTGCCACTTAATGGAGTGAGCTCCTGTTACTTGTCCCAGCTTCTGCCAACCCAGCAGTTCGAAAACATGTAAGAATGGAACAGAGGTGGGTTCCTACCAGTTCACACCTATTCGGTAGAACCGGTTCGTCAAATCTACCAAACCAGTTAGTAGAGGTTCCACCAGTGGACCCGGAAAGCAGGCCACACCTATAGAAGAGTTTCCAAAAATTTTTGAAACCCACCACTGGTCCTTGGATATGATTATTCTACACTATCATGCTCATATTTATAAAACTCAGTGCCTCTGTGAAAGGTAAGGATGACTACTGCGTTTGTGGTGCAATCAGAACATTGCATGTGTTGAAGTTGTTTTAACGCAAACCAAAGATGCCTTTTAAAAAACAAGCTTACATCATATTCTTATGCATGCCAGTGCTGTGTGTGAGATAATTTAAGATGGTTCTGACAAGTGTCGTTGGCATCTTCATATCCGGTCACATGGGTGGCAAGCCACTCCCACAAAGGAGGCCACACCCACAGAGTAGGTTCGAACAATTTTTGAAACCCACCACTGGAATGGAAGTAGAAAACTAGGGACCACTTGTGGGGGGGAAGGTAACAGTGCTTCATGCGCCTTCAGTGGTTAATCATGCCGGCCACACGACCACATAGATGTCTTCGGACAGTGGTGGCTCTTTGTCTTTGAAACAGAGATGAGCACTGCCCTCTGTAGTCGGGAATGTCTAGTGCACATGTGCAGGGGAACATTTACCTTTACCTTAAAGTTAAAGATGAATCGAAGACCATCAACGTCTCTTTGCCATTGCAATCTTCTTCTGCGAGGACACTATAATTAGTCCTGATAATCAGGTGTGGGTTGCTGCCGTCCTTGCGGCCTGTTCGCCTCACTTGCACATCAGACGCACGCTGCGTGAGTGTGCCCAGTTGAGTGTAAATTGTTCTGCGCATGTGCAGAACATGAAAAAATGATTAAAAATCAAAGCAGCAACTGCAGTGGCTACTGGGGAACCGGTTAAGGGGCGTGGCCAGCCTGCCATCCCTACCAGTTTGGCGATCCAGTCCCAATTCCCACTACCAGTTTGCCCGAACCAGTGTGAACGAGTAGCAACCCACCTCTGCTGAGAATTAGTAAGAGTTTGCAAACAGCTGTGAGAACTCCAAGCACTGCAGAATGACTTAAGTCTTTAAACACAAAAGGTGCCCAGATTTGCTACATATAATACTTTGGCAGGCCACCCTGCTAGTCAAATAATGCTACCTTTATAAACTATTGTATGCAAGGGGTAAACATTTAAAGTACACTCTGTATGTTCTGCCCTTGCTACAGGTTACTCTGTGTGGAGCCTGACATGCAACTAAACCCATGTATTTTCCAATAAAACAGACAGGAACCTGGAAAAATAGAAATGCACACAATAAGAACCAAATACAAAATAAGCAGTGTTGAGTTCCTGGTGAGCATAACAATTAGCAAATGCAGATAAATCTAAATCTCACCAGTGATGCTGTCTGTGTGTGTGTGGGGGGTGGGGGGGGATTTTTGCCTTCAGATCAGAGGTGGTATTCAGCAGGTTCTGACCAGTTCTGGAGAACTGGTAGTGAAAATTTTGATTAGTTTGGAGAACCGGTAAATACCACCTCTGGCTGGCCCTGCCCCCATCTATTCTCTGCCTCCTGAGTCCCAGCTGATCGGGAGGGAATGGAGATTTTACAGTATCTTTCCCCTGCTACATCTGCCAAGCCACCCCTACCAATCCACGCCCACCAATCCACACCCACCAAGCCATGCCCACCAATCCACACCCACCAAGCCATGCCCACCAAGCCACACCCACCAAGCCACACCCACAGAACCCGTAGTAAAAAAAAAATGAATCCACTGCATCAGATAAACAAGTGCCATGGATGAAGCTGGATTCTTAAATAAAACTGATTTTATTTTCATTTTTTAAATAATTTTTTATTTTAAACACATAAACACATCCCCAGGATTCCCTAACCAACAGAGGGCCCTGGACCAGTAAATTAATAGTGCTAATTCATCCATCTGCATCGGGGGTGGAATCCTGCCAGTTTAATAACTGGTTTGATGATCATGTGTTTTGCATGTGGGCACAGTTTTAGCAAACTTTACCTTTCCATGTTACTTCTGGGGAGGAACACAGCTGAGGCACGGCTGTTCTGCTGCACGAATGAACTGAGAGGATATAGGTAAGTGTTCTGACCCCCTCCTCCGTCCAGTAACGAATGCCGAGACAAGCTTAACTGGAATGTACTTTAATAGCAAGAAACTAAAACCTCGGTGGCTGAAAGCCAAGCAAACAAACAGATAAGGACCTTGGCAGCAACTCAGACAAACTCAGGCAGCAATAAACACAGATAAGGCTTGGCAGCAATCCAGCCTGCCAAGCTCCCAGTACTGTCCTCCGACATTCAATCCTGCGTTGACTTCTGCAAAGAGGGCCGTGTGCACAAGTAGCTTTTATAGTCTGGAGAGGAGCCTAATGACCACCAGCTGAGTACAATCACCTCCTGTAATTGCGTAATTGTTCCTGATGCCTAGTAGCTCTTCGATGGCGTGCATTCAGGAACAACTCACTGCTGGCTTCTGGATCACTCTCCCTTGTCTCCTCCCCGCTGGTCCAAGGCTCAGGCGCCACCTGGTGGCCAACCAGTCTCTCTGCGCCCTGCTCGGAGTTGGAACCCTGTCCAGGGTCCTCCACATCCTCCAGAGCTGACTCATAGGGCCCTTCGCTGTCGGAGTCTGGTGGCAGCTCCAGCGGCTCCTGCTGGGCCACAACAGGTAAGTAAATCACAGGGGGGGGGGCAGGCAGGCCCATCTGATTGTCGAAGCTACCAGTTCACCCGAACCGGTCCAAACTGGCTGAATCCCACCCCTGGTCTGCATGTTCCTGCTATTGGATCATATTGTACCCGATGAACAAATAATAATTCTTTAATAGTTAGGAACGAAGGTATGGAAAAAGGGACGGTGGAGAAATTTAGAGGAGGAAAGGATTAATAGTGCCCAATACCGGATATGCGCCTCTATCTCCTCCTGAAATTGCGCCAAAGTAGTGACGGTAATTGCACGTTATTCAGCCTTGACTTGTGCCTATAAAATTATATTTGCGCTAAAGCGGCCAAATAAATCAAGGCAAAATGGTGGAGTTTTTTACGCAGTTGTTTCATAATCCAGGGTGGAAATTGCTCCCGCAATATATGCCTCGGAAAAGGGAATTGAATGACTGCAAAATTATCCTTCTCCTGCTATCTGAAAAGGGCTGCTTCAAAGAGTAGGAGCCGGAAAAAGCATATTTTTAAAAAAAGAAAAACACAGTATAATGGGACGTGTCATTTATAGAGCCCTTATTGGCTTTATAGCATTGTTGGCATCAGAGTGCATTAGTGTGGCAGGATGAAGTTTGGGGAGAAGGAAAATTGTGGTGGGGTGAGAAGGAAGGGGGAGGAAGGATGTTAAGTGTTGCCTTTTATCTTGCGAACAAAACATTTATGGCAAATCCCAGGCAGGCATCCGGTGTAATAGATGCGGAAAAAGGATCTGCTTGCCCCCAAGTTTGTAGCTTGGGATTCATTCCCCCCACCCTTTTTTTAAACCCAAGGATTGTTATGCTAATTTGTGTGACTTGCAAGAACAGCAAAGTTGAGATTTAAGAGGAATGTATCAACTGCTAACTACTGATGCTATAAAGATATCCTTAGCTCTTTCTGCTAATTTAAAAGCCTCGTTTAGATCCTATTTTTCAAGCGCGCGGCACTTCCACTGACAAGGTGCAAAATGGGAACGGTGGGGAAAGTCGATAGAAGGGGGCAGTTCCCCCCCCCCCCAAGAGTCGCCAATGATTTCTTCTCGGAGAGCTTCCTGGGGAATGTTAAGAAAAAGGTTGACAAAGGGTTTATCAATAAGATGAAGGAGTAAAAGTATTTGCTTTTTCTTCTTCTGTTTTTAAGGGTTGCTACCAAAAAGGCCCCCACTGGAAATCGTGAAGATGAAAGAATAGAACTTCGACGTGTTTAGTGGGAGAGATATATTTTTTTCATTATTCAGTCGTTCTCCCTCTGTCGCAGATCTTGCCATTGGGATGGACAAAGGCATTTCTGATTTGTGAACTTCTCAAGTCTTCCTACAGTGTCTTTTTTCCTGTGTGTGTGTGTGTGTGTGTGTGTGTGTGTGTGTGTGTTTGTGTGTTTATATCTATCTATCTATCTATCTATCTATCTATCTATCTATCTATCTATCTATCTATCTCCATATCTATATATTTATCTTTCATCTATCTATCTATCTATCTATCTATCTATCTATCTATCTATCTATCTATATCTATCTATCATCTATCAATTATCTATCTATCTATCTATCTATCTATCTATCTATCATCTATCAATCTATTATCTATCTATCTATCTATCTATCTATCTATCTATCTATCTATCTATCTATCTATCATCCATCATCTGTCCCTCCCTCCCTCCCTCCCTCTCTCTCTCTCATCTATATCTCTCTATGTCTATATCTATGTCTATGTCTATGTCTATGTCTATGTCTATGTCTATGTCTATGTCTATGTCTATCTCTATCTCTATCTCTATCTCTATCTCTATCTCTATCTCTATCTCTATCTCTATCTACCTACCTACCTACCAACCTATCTAAAAATCCACCATCATCTGTCCCTTCATTCCTCCCTCCCTCTCTCTCATCTATATCTCTCTATCTCTATCTCTATCTACCTACTTGCCTGCCTACCTACTCCCTCCCTCCCTCCCTATCACTGTCTCTGTCTCTTTCTCTATCCCTATATTCCTATCCCTATCCGCAGAAGTGGGCTGCTACCAGTTTGGACTGGTTCAGGTGAACTGGTAGTTCTGACCACCGGCTGGGTACTCCCACCTGCCAGGCCACTATCACATCCTGTATATCTCACTCTTTGGCCTTCTCACCCCACCCACGCAGCCCAACTGATTTCCACGGCTGCCCGAGGAAATCACCATGTGTTGGAAGCCGTGCACACATTTTTGGTTCTGCACTAGGTGAACTGGTTGTTAAATTATTTGAAGAGGACAAGAAGAGGATGAGGAAGAGGAGGAAGAAAAAGAAGAAGAAGGAAGAAGGAAGAAGGGAGGAGGAGGGGGAGGGGGAGAGGGAGAGGGAGAAGGAGAAGAAGAAGAAGAAGAAGAAGAAGAAGAAGAAGAAGAAGAAGAAGAAGAAGAAGTAGTAGTAGTAATAGTAGTAGTAGTAGTAGTAGTAGTAGTAGTAGTAGTAGTAGTAGTAGTAGTAGTAGAAGATGATGATGATACCCAGGTCGGCTGGGGAATTCCGGGAGTTGAAGTCCACACAAATGGCCAAGTTTGGACATCTTTGTGGTAATGGATGCCAGCTATTACCTGGAGTTGAAACGTTAGCAAAAATACTTGTTTGCTCAATGCTAACACTATTAAGGTTTAATATTAATGTTTTAAGGAGACTTAAAGAGAGAGAGGTAGAGAGGAGGAGGAGGAGGAGGAGGAGGAGGAGGAGGAGGAGGAGGAGGAGGAGGAGGAGGAGGAGAGAATTTGAACGTATGAAAATCCGCTTTGTCCCCCTTGTTGATTGATAACTAGATTTCTTCCTTTGTAGTGTGTCTCTTCAGTTCCTGCAGGGGCCTGCTCTCCTTCTGTGAATATTCCATGATTTAAAGGACTTTGGCTCTTTCAGATCCCATGGAGAGATTTCAGAGAGAGAGTGATTTTATTTTTGATGATCGGGGTAGATGTGGGAAATGAATATTGCAAAGCCCAAATTCCACAACTCTCAATTTAAAACTTAAATCAGGTCAAGGCGACGCTAAAAAAAATAAAATAAAAGTTATCTCGTCTCTTGTGCTTTACACAGGAGGACCTGGCTGTTCTCTCTTTGGCCTGTCTCCTAACCGTCAAAGGAGGCCTAGACTTGCTTTGACCTTCTTGGGTTTTTCATCTTCACCTTCCCACGGCGAACGTGGTATCTATTTATCGCCCTTTTTAAAAAGCACACGGCCTCTGTGCTGCTGCCCCCAGCTAGGCATGGAGCCAACATGTATTGAATTCCAACTACAGGAATCAGAATTTGTAGGAAAGGAAAGCTTACTGCAGAATTCTCTGGGTTGGCACAAGGGAGCGTACACTTCTATCAAGAAGTCATCCTTGGGTTGACTGACGGCCCTTGGGATGAGGCTGTAAAGTTGAAGAGAGAAAACAGGGTTTTCTTTTCATATTACGGGATGGTGTGTAAGAATGTGTGTGTGTGTGTAAGGCATATCAGTGGTTCAAGGTTTAATAGCAATAGCAATAGCAGTTAGACCTATATACCGCTTCATAGGGCTTTCAGCCCTCTCTAAGCGGTTTACAGAGTCAGCATATTGCCCCCAACAACAATCCGGGTCCTCATTTTACCCACCTCGGAAGGATGGAAGGCTGAGTCAACTTTAATAAACCTTAAGGTTTATTTAGTTTGTATGCCGCCCTATTCCCGAGAGACTCAGGGCGGCTAACAATCTGAAGGGGAAGGGGGGGTACAAAATAAAATAAAAAGGCAAACAATTAAAAAATACAGCAACAGTCGTAACCTCGGAGGGGGCTGGAAGGTTCAACAGCCCCAGGCCTGCTGGAACAGCCAGGTCTTAGTTGCTTTGCGGAAAGCCGGAAGGGAGGTGAGGGTCCGGATCTCAACGGGGAGATCGTTCCAGAGGGCCGGAGCAGCCACAGAGAAGGCCCTCCCCATCACATCTTACCCTATTTTTCAAAGTATAAGACGCACCTTTTTCCCCCCAAAAAGAAAGTGATTGGTTGTCAGACTCCCATGGGGCCATGAGGGGGCAACTCTCTAGGCTGTGTTTTGAATCCAGGTTTGGTTGAGTTGCCATGTGGTCAGTTGAGTAAAGGGCCAATATTATCATGCCTTAATCCCATTCCCCTGGAGCTGAAGTGGAGAAGTCTTTATCATGTAAAGGGACTAGCTTGGCCTTCTTAATGGCCCATTGACAAAGTGGGGATGGGCAGGAAGCTACAGGCAGCTATTCTGTCTTTTAAAACATGTTTCTTTCTTTTCACATCCAGAGAAATATTCTGCCTTTTCAATATTTCCTAGAACATTTCATTTTTCTGGGAGAGGGCTGGGTGATAACTTCCTACACTACTAATCTTATGCATATAAAAAGCTGGAATAATCACATTAGCTTCTGTGCTAATTATTGTATATTATTTCAAAAGGCTCTAGATTCCATGCCTTGAGAGACAGAGAGAGAAGCAGAGGATGTAACTTTGTTGCCAATTGTTCATACCTCTATTTCACCTTCCTTTTGCTTATCTTTCATACCCTTCTGTTAATGTTTGCTGTTCGGTAGGTTTTTAAAAAAATATTTGCTGATACTTAATCAACAATCATCAAGCTCTATTTCTGCTGTATGAATGGAGAAGTCATGTACTAACTCTGACT